>NC_090654.1:71844093-72038662 GCF_040937935.1 Hyperolius riggenbachi | reverse complement strand
CTCTTCTTGCCCCCCCACCCCGACCCTCTCGTCTTTCTCTCTCTTCTTGCCCCCAGACCCTCGTTCCTCTCTACCTTCTTGCCTCTCTGTACCTCTCGCCTCTCTCTCTTCTTGAAACCCCCCCCCGCTCTTCTTGCACCCCCCCCCCCCCCCGCTCTTCTTGCCCCAACCCTCTTGCTTCCTTCTCTGACCCTCTTTCTTCCCTCTGGTCTCTCTGACTTCTTTCATCTGCCTCTCCTTTTTTTTTTTTTCTTTTTCCCTGCTTCTCTTTTTGTTTTCTTAT
This sequence comes from Hyperolius riggenbachi, assembly GCF_040937935.1. Lineage (NCBI taxonomy): Eukaryota > Metazoa > Chordata > Amphibia > Anura > Hyperoliidae > Hyperolius > Hyperolius riggenbachi. Next base: position 72,038,379 of record NC_090654.1, on the reverse strand, counting down.
CTTTGTGCTGTGTCTCTCTGTGCGCACCCTTTTTTCTCTTTTTGTTTAGTAGTGAATGTAGACTGCACACCTTGCTATTAAAGCAAACCTGAGGTGACACAAAAAAAAAAACTTAAGAGAGAAACCATAATGATCCAGTAAGCTGCGCTTCTGCACGTCAGAGAGTGTGGCCATGAGAGCATTTCTGACAAGCTCTTGGCAGATACATTTATAGGGTCCATGTGCAGCAATGGTGGGGCCGAGGAGGACCATCCAGAGCGTACGAGAGAATTCGCTGCCGGGAGACTTGGGCGCAGGATACAGCCGGTATGGCTTATCCTGCCGCTGCACAAGTCCCGGCCGCGTTAAATACTATTCCCCCTTCTAGGTCCACGTGGATAGTGGGGGATGAAATAATTTAGCTTCCAGCAATTGCTGGAGGCCGTATTACTGGAGGCCTTATTACTGTGTTTAAAAAGTAATTTCAGCTTCGTCTTCTGACGGCGGGCGAAGTTACTCACGGTGCGCCCCTATAGCTGTCATTCCTATTACGGTCTATGGTGGCGCCGGCTGCGTCAATCTCCTGCGCTGGATTGCAAGTGTTCGCCATCCAGATGCTTTCCTCACCTAGGCTAGTATCTAACTTTTTTATTTATTTTTTTTCCATCAGCTTAGGTTTCCTTTAAAGTTGTGGATGCTCAGGCTAGATTGTAAGGCTACACCATATAATTCATAGTCAAGTAGATAGCCGGCACTCCAATCAGATCGTATTTATTGCTATTTAATAACGCTGTCACCTTGAGGATGGGTCTGCCGTGACCCTGAACTGTGTGTTTTCACTAGCTTTCATATAAATGACCTTGTAAATGGAATTGGATTGGAATGTCAGCTATCCACTTCTTCACTGGTTTCTTTTTCTTTATTTCCTCAGCTCTTTCGTCCTTTCTGTGTCTGTGCTCTGCATTTTCTGCCTCACTGATTCCCTCCCTCTCTTTTGTAATGTACACACTTTAGATTGGATTCTTCTTATATGAAACAATCATCCATGATTATCTTGGACAATCCTCTACAGTGTGTACTTGCCCAGCTGCTAATGGTCTGTTGTATTTCTGCACTAGACACAGCTCGCTTGGCTTGCCCTCTCCCCTCTCCATAGAGCAGAGCAAACTGCTGCTAAGCAGTTTATTTGTACAGTGCCCATTCCTAAATTGCCTCCTGAAATGATCACTAATGATTGTTTTGGCTGGCAGTTTGCTTTCACATTTCATTTCTTCTGTCTATCCTTACATTCTCAATGCCTCTTCCCTATTCCTTCTGTCTTATTTCAGAAACTTTTTTTGTGCTGTTAGTTGTAGTTTTACTTTTTAAGTGGCAGAAATATGGAAGGTGTTTATCTGTAGAAATTGCTCCTTGCCTAGCTCTTGTGTTCTTCCTCTGCCCCCAACTGCTTCTTAATCACTCACATAGAAGAAATATTCAGATAAAGTGTTGTCATAACATTAGCCATGTACCTGTTCCAAGCCTGTCACTAGGTATTTACTGGAGCCAATAGACCATGACAATGACAGCCAGGCAGCTGGGACTTTTTTTGTGACATTCTTATTTCATTAGAAATTTGCTATAAACAATTTTTGCTTTTTTATATTGCTGCTTCAAGTGTGGTCATATCGGCGTTTCCAGAAGTGACAGTAGGGCCAGTGCACACCTTAAAGCACTGGCGTAATAGCAAACGCTCAGCGCTTTTAGAAGTGATTTTTTTTTTTTTTTTCAGAGCGATTCTAGACATGTGCCAAGCGATTTTTCTTTCTAATCATCACTAGCGATTTTAGGAGCGTTTTGGTGTAGCATTTTTTTTGTTATAGTAGAGCTGGAACTGAACAGCTTCTGTAACAAAAACGCTTGGAAAAACCAGGGCTGTGGAGTCGGTACAAGAATCTTCCGACTCCTCAGTTTCTGAATCCACGACTCCGACCCCGGGTACCCAAAATTACTCCGACTCCACAGCCCTGGGAAAAACGCTCTGTTCTAGCGCTTTTCAAAGCGATTTTCCACTTTCCTATACTTAACATTGAGGTTGAGTCGCATCAGAAAAGTGCAGAAATGCTGCAGGACCTGCGTTTTGCATTTGGGAGAAAATCACATCGCTCTGGTGTGCTCCATCCCATTCAAATACATTAGCCAAGCGTTTTTCAAAGCGCTAGCGGTTTTTAAAAGGGCTTTTTGTGTGCACCAGCCCTAAGGCTTGGTTCACACATAAAAAGGTGTCCTGTCAGTTTTTGACAGCTGGCATCAGTTTTGCATGTGTTTCTATGGCTGTGTGCATTTCTGGTCAAGTCAGGTAAAACTCATAGATAATGGATGCATAACTGACATAACAGGCCAATACCGGGTCGGGCCTGAAATGTGCAGATTTATGTGTGAACCAGGCCTAAGCCCAATTTGATCCTGCTTTGCAACCTTGACAACAGCACACCATATAATCTGCTTGGAGAACTGTTGCTATGAGATTGTACGCAAATGCCCACCTTGCCGCAGCAGTAATTACTTTCATGTGAAAGTTGCCATCTTGTTGTTTTGTTTTTCATCACCTGGACCAGTAATCTGCAAACTTGGCTCTCCAGCTGTTAAAGGGAACCTAAGGTGAGAAGGATGTGGATTTTTCCTTTTCAAATAATACCAGTTGCTTGACTTTCCTGCTCATCCTGTATCTCTAATACTTTTAGCCATACATCCTGAACAAGCATGCAGATCAGGTGCTCTGACTGAGGTCAGACTGGATTAGCTGCATGCTTGTTTCAGGTGTGAGATCCAGATACTACAGCAGCAAAGAGATCAGCAGGACTGCCAGGCAACTGGTATTGTTTAAACGGAAACATCCATATCCCTTTGTTAAGTTTCCCTTTAAGGAACTGCAAGTCCCCACAATACCTTCAGGAGTCTGACAGCCACAGTCATGATTCATGAAGACAAATGCATTGTGGGACTTGTAGTTCCTTAACAGCTGGTGAGCCAAATTTGCAGATCACTGACCTGGACTAATGTGCTCACTGACGGCAAACTTTGACGCTCCCATCTCACAGTTATAGAGACACTGGCTTGGCAGTGTTTTATATGGCCGTAAAACCAAATAATCAAGCTGACATAATGTTTTTTCAAGTTATCAAGTTGACATGTTTTTATGTTGACAGAACCAAGATAAAAATGCTGAGCTTTTTTTCTTGAAGGACCACTCCAACGAAAAAAAGTAAGCCATTAAAATCTGACAGAACTTTGTGCTAGGCCCTCTCCTCATGGGAGATTCTTAGGGTTTTCTTTGTTTTCAAGCACATTTCCTCAGCAGAACTTGCTACGTCTAACTGACAAAATAGTGTGCAAGTGAGTAGGGAGAATGGCTGGTATCTTACTTTTTTGGCACATAAACTGCTGTTCAGGAAATGCTCTGAAAACAAAACCCTGAGGCCTTGTTCACATTGTGTTCCGTTCGTGTGTCCGACCACGTTGGTCTATTTTTCAGGCGTGTTTTTTTTTTTTTTTTCTGATTCCTGGCGCTTGGGTGGGCGATTCATTTTTGTGCCTAACTGTTTTCTAAGCATTTTTTTCCGAGCGGTCTAGTAAATCAATCCGACGCAAGTCAGAATGTGAACTCTTTGATCCGGAAAATAATAAATACAATGTATTCTTAAAACGCAATCGCTACTCAAAACTGATTTTGTGAGCGCTTTGTGTTTCTCCTATTCTTTCCATTGAGGCGGAATTGCCTCAAAAATGGTGCAGGCAGGGCTTTACTGAACGGACAGCGCACAACCCGCGCTGATATGAACCTTCTCATAGACGTTCATTGCACAAGGGTTTGGGTGATTTTAAAAATCGCCTGCGTGTAAGATAAACCCAAAAAGCCTGCAGTGTGAACAAGCCCTGAGAGTCCCCCATAAGGAGATGGACTACTCCAAAACCTGTCAGTTTTGTCAGATCTTAACTGTTTACCTCTTTCTCTTGAGTGGTCCTTTAACAAAAATTGAAATTTCACTTACAAAACAGAATATTTTCATGGGATGGGCAGGTAAAGGTGATGTCAGCTGCTCCTGTTCACCGGCCAGGTCGCTTGCTAGCATTTGGCGCAGCACTCCACTCCACGGAGTCATGTCTGAGCACAGCAGTTGCCATCCTTAGGCATGACTTGACTATATTTTGGCGCTGGGTAATGCCATTGTATGTCAAACATGAACCTATTCAGTAGGAGACCTTGGGCAAGTCTCCCTAACACTGCTACTGCCTATAGAGCGCGTCCTAGTGGCTGCAGCTCTGGGGTTTTGAGTCCACCAGGAAAAAAGCGCACTATAAATGTTCTGTGTTTGTTTGTTTCTGTGTTTACCATTTGGTTGTAATTGCAGCCAAAAGGCGCCTATGGCCAGCAGCCAGGAGGCTGAGCTTCCTGACATGCGAGCAGTTTAGCCGCCCATGGAAAGGAGGCCTGAGGGTACATACACACACTCAATTTTGATTGGCCAGTTACTGGCTAATTTACCATCCCATGTAGTATGAGAGCTTATCTATACCATCTGTTTATAGTATTAAACTTGTAAAAGTGGTAACATTGGCCAGTCAGATTTGAATGCAGGTAGGTATGTTAAAGCCTGGTACACACTTTCAATTTTTTGGGCCAGTCACTGATCAATTATATCCTCTCCATGTAGTATGAGGATCAACAGATATTGAATACTATGAGCAGATTGTGTAGGTAAGCGGTCATACCACATGGAGGTGGTAAAAATCGTCAGTGATTGACCACTTATTGAAGGTGTGTACCAGGCTTAAGAAGGTGGTTCCTTGTACTTGGCACTTTTGCTGGTTCTTCTATAGTCCCAACAATACCAGATATCTACCCCCGGATGAGGCAAATGAAATGGGAATCTGTTATCGCTTTATTTCACTTCTAGAGATATTCTGCTGCAAAGAGATGGTTAATAAGATGCTTAAAGGACAAATGTAATGAGAGGGATATGGAGGCTGCCATATTTATTTCATTCTAAACACCAGCTACCTGGCAGACCTTGTGATCTATTTATTTATTGAATTTATAAAGCGCCAACATATTCTGCAGCACTATTTGGCTGCAATAGTGTATGAATCACACCAGAAACAAGCATGCAGCTAATCTTGTCAGATATGACAATATCATCAGAAACACCTGATCTGCTGCATGCTTGTTCAAGGTCTATGGCTAAAAGCATTAGGGGCAGAGGGTCAGCAGGACAGCCAGGTAACTGGTATTGCTTAAGGCTGCTTACACACTAAGACGTTACAGGCGCACGTTAGTGCAGCCTGTAACGCTCCCCCAACGCACAGCAATGTAACACAAGTGGGCTGTTCACACTGCCCACGTTGCGTTACATGTAACGCTGCACGTTCTTCCGAAAGTGCAGCATACTGTAGCGTTACAGCGGCTTAAGCCGCGTTAGACTGTTTGCACATGCTCAGTCATGTTGGGGAGGAGCGGAGAGCGACCAGGCACATGGCTAATTAATATTCACTGCACGTTGTGATGTGCAGTGTTTACTTCCTGGAGCGGCCGCTCTGTGCGGCGATTGGCCGGCGGGACCACGTGATGCCGCATGTGTCCAAGAGTACGCATCACGGACGCCAGAGTGAGCTGCACAATGCGGCTCACTCTGACGTCCACATCGAAGAGCACCAGGCCTTGCGTTAGGTGCATTTTATGCGACCTTAACGTAGCACCTAACGCAACGTCTTGGTGTGCAAGTAGCCTAAAAGGTAATAAATATGACCGCCTCCATATCCCTCTCAGTTGTCCTTTAACCTCCTTGGCGGTTATCACAAGTCAGGCTCGGGGTGGAAAAAAACAAGCCAGGAGCGGTAACCCCGGGTGTTACTTGTGGTAGCCGCCGGGAGACTTGTGCAGAGCCTAAAGGGTCCAAAAGCCTGCAAAAGATTGTGCCACTTTTAGACCCTAAAATCCGGAATGAATCAGACCGCCAGGGGGGTTAACACTCCAGCTTCCATGCAGATATAGTGCAAATTATATGCAGCGTGGAATTGGGCCAACCAATTTCAACAGGAAATGCATGTCAGTTGATTTAGGATGGGGCAGGACCAGAGGTCAATTCATAGGTCGTGGCTTTGAACTGCAGGTCAATGTTGTGTATTGATCAATTTTGAGTAATTTCCTAAATCTTTCTCTTGGATAGCAACATGCTGTGTGTGGTGGGGGTTGATCTCTCTATGATTATATTCCAATCAGAGAGGAATCCATTGTTTTTCCACATTGTGTGTTTATTTTAAATTAATTTTAGTTCAGGTTCCCTTTAAGTTCAGTAAAATCAAAAGATCAGCATTTTAAGAATGGGATGTGCCTGACTTTAAAATGAAATGAAGATGGCAGTGTTCATATTGCTTTCACTTTAAAGGACAGCTGTAACAAGAGGGATATGGAGACTGCCATATTTATTTTCTTTTAAGCAATACCAGTTGCCTGGCTATCCCGCTTAACCTCTGCCTCTAATACTTTTACCGACAGCCCCTGAACAAGCTTGCAGCAGATCAGGTGTTTCTGACATTATTGTCAGCTCTGACAATATTAGCTGCATGTTTGTTTCTTGTGTTATTCGGACACTATTGCAGCCAAATAGATCAGCAGGGCTGCCAGGCAACTGGTATTGTTTAAAGGAAATAAATATGGCAGCCTCTATATGCTTGTCACTTCAGTTGTCATTTAAGCTGGGGGTTGTTTTGGTGGGTCAGCGAGGAGGGGTGGGGATTTGCCCCAGTGCGGGTGGCATAGTGGTTAGCACTCTCGGCTTGCAGCGCTGGGTCCCCAGTTTGAATCCCAGCCAGGGCACTATATGCATGGAGTTTGTATCTTCTCCCCGTTTCTGTGGGGGTTTCCTCCGGGCACTCCGGTTTCCTTCCACATCCCAAACACTTACAGATAAGTTATTGGCTTCCCCCTAAAATTGGTCACAGACTGCGATACATACAGTACATCAACATATGACTATTGTGGGGATTAGATTGTGGGCCCCTGTGAGGTACAGTTAGTGACAAGACCATAAACTCTGTACAGCGCTACGGAAGATGTCAGCGCTATATAGATGATAATAGGGTCACAGATGAATGTGTAATGGAAAATAAAGGACATCTTTCAGATAAAGCTATTGATATATAAGTGGGCGTGGGACGCCGCTGTCATTTTCTGCAGAGCGCATATAAAAAGCTGGATGTTTCCTGTTCTGCAAATTATCACATTCCCAGCTGTACGGTCAGTATCTGCTCTCCTCCTTCCTGCAGCTTCTTCCCTTTTTTGTTGTTATCTTTGCTCCATGTTGTCTCAGTCTGATTGGAGGCTTCAAAGCTCAGATCCTTGTATAAACTGCTTAGAGCCCAAATCCTTGTATAAACAGAGGTTAGAGCAGGTTTGGAGACATGAATATGGAATTTAGTGCTGCAAGGTGTGCATGCTAAGCACTACTCACCATGCTTGGAGTCCCAGGTTCCAATCTCAGCCAGAGCACTTATCTGTGTGGACTTTGCATGTTCTCTCTGTGTTTATGAAGGTTTCCGCTGGGAACTTTGGTTTTCTTCCACATTCCCAAAACATACAGGTAAAAGCGAATCGGTTCCTCCAAAATTGGCCTTAGATTGTGGTAGGGACATTTAGACTATGGCCTCGATTCATAAAAGTGTGTTTGGTGAAGTAAATCCGTGCGGGAAAACTCCGCGCTCTGTATTTCAGACTTCTGGGTGGTCATTCATAAAATGTTGCCTGTTGCGATAGCAGAGCGGAGATTTCCCGCTGTAGGCTGGCGGTAGGCTGGCAGGAGCCTTGCCGAAACACAGAAGCTGGCAGAATCCCTCCGTGCGGTGTTCTCTCTGCTGCTTCTTGGGAGGTCTGTCCCATTCACTGCAATGTATTCCGCATGCTTCTTGCCTCATCCGAGGTAGCGGTAATCCCCGTCCGCATACCGCTTGCTCTAATTTTTATGAATTGAAATTTTGTTACATTTGTTACAATAATCACTGCACAATGCGGTAATTTATCGCTCTGCTTGGGAATGCCGGCTTTTCATGCGGAAACAGCCTTTATGAATACTCATTTTGCTAAGTGGTTGGTAAAGTCAGCTGTTTTCAGCATTTCCGCATGCGGGAATGCTTTATGAATCGAGGCCTATGACTATGGTAGGGATTAAATTGTGAGCTCCTCTGAGGGACAGTTAGTGGCATGAGTATAACTCTGAAAGGCGCTCGAAGATGTCAGTCATGTATAGATAATAGTAATACAGTAAAGACTTATTTATTGCTTGTGGTGTGGTGGGATATGTGTTCTTGCTGGTTGCTTAAAGGTCAACTGAAGCGAGAGGGAAATGGAAGCTTCCATATTTATTTCCTTTTAAGCAAGACCAGTTGCCTGGCTACCCTGCTGATCCTCTACCTCTAATACTTTTAGCCATAGCCCCTGAACGAGCATACAGCAGATCAGGTATTTCTGACATTATTGTCAGATCTGACAAGATTAGCTGCATGCTTGTTTCTGGTGTTGTTCAAACACTACTGCACCCAAATAGACCAGCAAGGCTGCCAGGCAACTGGTATGGTTTAAAAGGAAACAAATAATGGCAGCCTCCATATTCTTTATCTTCAGTTGTCCTTTAAGAAGTCGAGCAACCAGGTCTAACACTATTCTCGGCACACTGAAGTAAGGCAGAGCAATGCACGGTGGAACGTACTTAGGTGCACACCTAGAGCACTTCTGAGCACTTTTCAAAACGCTAGTGCTTTAAAAAGCGCTTGGCTAATGTATTTGAATAGGATGGATCACACCAGAGCGATGTGATTTTTTTTTATTTTTTTCTCCAAACGCTGGTCCTGCAGCATTTCTGAGGAGATTCAGCCTCAATGTTAAGTATAGGCAAGTGTAAAATCACTTTGAAAAGCACTAAACAAGAGCAATTTTCCAAGCGTTTGTTTTTTACAAAAGCTGTACACTTGCTGCACATGCCTAGAATCGCTTCAAAATATCACTCCTAAAAACGCTGAGTGTTTGCAATTAGCACTTTTAGTTGTGCACCGCCCCATACAAAAGCTCTGGGCGCTGGTCCTCTTTGCTTTACGCAGTTCCCAGCTGCTTTGCTGCATTCTCTCTGTACAGCTCTGATGCATGCATCTGCTCTGATGTGGGTCAGGTGACATGCCGGGACCTGTATGAGGATGCAACAGAGCAGCCAGCAGCTGCAGGAGTGAAGAGGACCTGTGCCCAGAGCTTTTGTAAGTAGTTTCCACTGGCCGCTATTCTATAAAATTAGTGAGGCAATAGCTAGCTCCAGCTGGTTGGTTGCGATTGCCAGTTGGTAGGGTCCCGCGGTTTTTGTTTTTTACCTTTCTCTCACGGGGAGATATACTCGCATCTGCGGACTACCAGCATGCATTGCGGTGACCAGGAGTCGCTCCACAGGCGTGATCTTAAAACTTTTGCCACTGCAAACTTTCCTTGGAAGCATGGTGCACTCCATACGGATGGTGGGCTAGAGGAGAAGCCCCCCATAGGTGAATAATGGTGCTCCCTCTAACGCCTGATGCCACTTCCCCCTTCAGCAGCACACTGCATCCCCTCATGGTGTGTGCAAAAATCCTGGGTGCTCAGTCCACTTTAAAGGCAATTGAGCACCAGTAAAAAAATTTTTTTCGTGACACTCCCCATAAGGGAGGTTCATAATGGAGTGTGCTTTCGGTTGGGGTGAGCCTCACTATTTACCTACGGGGTGCAGCTCCTCTGGCCTTCAGCCCCTGTGAGATGCACCATATTCTCCACCCGACCCTCTGCATCTGCTGGATTTTTTTCGTTTCTGGCAGTGTCACGTGTGCACTACAGTGCATGCTGGGAGATGTAGTCTCTGGATGCGAGTACAGCTCTGTTCTCGCATCTACAGACTACATCTCCCGGCATGCATTGCATATGAGACAGTTCCCTTTAAGGACAGGCCACAGCCATCAGAATGTGTGAGTGGTAACCCTGCCAACGTGCGAGTCTTGAGTTACCCGAGGTCACCTGTGATAATCCTCTGGTTTTCTTGCACCACAAAAGCTGCAGAGAGATGGTTTTGGCAGCTGTGTGTGTTTCTCGTATGATTTTGTGTTCCCCCGCACACTGTGGGATTTTGCCACCTGTGATGAATGCCTTTATGCATCAGTTCTCACCATCTGTTGCAGACAGGAGACAAATTGGGAGATCCAGTCTGCCTGTGTATGGGTGCAGCCTGTTTGCTTATTACAAGCAGCAGTCCATTTATTACACTTGCTGAATAGATTAGGATGTTGTAATTTTTATGGTATTGTCTGGTTGTGCCCTCTGTGCCAGGAGGAAGCGTGATTGGTGGCAGGCAGCCGTGTCACTGGGCAGGGTTTCTTGCTGACAGCTTATCTCTAGTGCCCCAATACAAGACAGATCTGTGCATGCCCATTTGGGAGCGGCAGGTGGTGAGACTCAGAACTGGGCACAGCCCATAAACCTTCCTTGTTCTGCTGTTGTCACTTCCTAAATGCCAACTTGCCATACATGACAGCAGGTTTCCTGAAGCCAGGAAGCCGATCTTCTCTGCTCTGCATGCAGAATGATTCGGTGGATTGAAAATCCTTCAGGGACACATACATGCTCTGCTAAGGCTTTTATTGCTACCTGTGGCACAGTTGATGACATTCCTAATTACATCCTTGCAATGGATGGGCAGGAAGTAAGCTGAAGTCTTATGTGTGGTGCAGTTGGAAGCAGGGCTGTGGAGTCGGAGCAATTGTGGGTACCTGGAGTCAGTGGTTTCATAAACTGAGTACCATGATTTTTGTATTGTCTCCACAGCCCTGGTTGGAAATAAATATCTGTAATCTATGGGGGTCAGAAAGGGGTAACGCTTTACTCAGGTTTTATTGCAGTCTGTGTCCCTATATAGTGGGCACATACAGTCTGACAGTCTGAGAAAGAAGTAAGCATCAAACCTTGTACCTGCATACTGCTCCTCTCCTCTGCATATTTACCTTTTGCTCCACTCATCTTCCTTATTTACTAAATTTGGCCATACATCTAGAATAGCCCCCAAAACGCACACACTCCCCTCCTCAGCTGCCTGGTTGCTGTCCCCACAATTGTGAATGTGCCCATGCATTCAAACCTCACCTTCTCCTGATGTCGCCACTGTCCAGATGCTCCCGGTCTTGTCCGCTGCTTCCCCATAAGCGACACTGTCGCATACAACCATCACGTGGCTGCATATAGCATGTATTATGATTTCACACACACACCTGGCGGCGATCGGGAGATGCAGCGCACAAAACTGGGAGTCACTGCAGCTGGAGCAGGTGAGATTTACAATATATGTGTGTGTGCGTCTGGGAGGGGGGGGAGGGGGAATGGGGGTGTGCCTGGCACATTTATACTTGGTGTGGAAATTCCAGGGCTGTGGAGTTGGTACAAAAATCTTCCGACTCCAACTCCGACTCCTCAGTTTATGAAACGCCGACTCCAATTCCGACTCCAGGTACCCAAAATGGCCCCGACTCCGATTCCTCGACTTCCGACTCCTCGACTTCCGACCCCCTTAGTGTAATACTTACCAGGGCTTTGGATTTTGTACAAAATCATCTGACTCCGACTCCTCAGTTTATGAAATCAGTGACTCCAACTTCAACTCCGGGTACCCAAAATTGCCCTGACTCCAACTCCGCAGCCCTGGGAAATTCAGTAGTGCCTGGCGGAGGAGAGAGGACCGGGAAGGTCGGTTCACTCTTGGAATGCAAATCGCAATTTTGTGTCACAATTTGCGGTTTAAACTCCATTCAACAGAATGAGAATCACAACACAATTGCCTTCAATACAAATCACAAACGCTGCAGTGAGAATAATCCCCGAAGCCCTGTATGTATTTAGAGAGTGTAGCCTGTCGATTTCCCCTCATCTGTGACTAATTCCAACTGCAATTTGATCTCTCAGCTGTGTCAGCTGGCTGCCTCGGCAGAGCAACTAATTGATAAACACAGGATGTTAACCCTTGCCTATCTGCTGCCATGAAAGCAGGCAGTTGACACACTGGAGATTTATTGCAGGATTTGTAGTAGCTGTAATGAAGAAATGTTTATTTCAGGTTATTATGCTGTTGCTTATCTTTTAGAGCAGAGAGGAGGTTCTGAGTTCAGGTCCGCTTTGATCAGTGGTGTATTGCGATGTCCTGAGTCCAGTGTGTCGCTCTCCATGACCACATTCTGGATTATGCCTGCAGGCTATTGGCTCGGCCTCTGGCTGCTGAGGACCTGGAAATCCCAGCATGCCCTGCTTCCTCAGATCCTGGAGGTCGGTTGGTTTGAAGACTCAGCAGAAGTTGCTGTAAGATAGACCAGGAGCTATTTCTGGATGTCGTGCTGTAAGGATATAGCAATAAATAAAGTGGCTTAGGACGACTTCTTCCTCCAGCCAGCATCCTTCACCATTGCTTATCGTCTTTGCTGCAATAACAGCATCCTGTTTTCTGAGTCTGTGTGACGTATGATAAGGAGAACCGGTCACGAAATGCTTAGTACCATCACCAAAGAACATTTTTCAGTATAGAAAACTCCCTTTTGCTATGAATATAAACCTACTGTGTGACCTTTTCTGTGTCCCTGGGCATAAGAGGAAGTAGCAAGCAGAGAGTAAGAAATACTATGTAGGAAATAATATGAATTGGCACGCAAATGTCTGCGGATTTAAAATAACTAATGAAACCCAGTAGTTCAAATCCATGGAAAGTTGCATACACAGTTGGAGTTTGGGTTAATCTCTACAGGGTTAAAGCAATACTGAAATAAAAAAAGTTAGGTGCTCACCTATATAGAGGGGAGGCTCTGGATCCCATAAAGCCTTACTGGGCCTCTCCACCACGGGCCCCGTTGAATTTCTGCCCCTTCCGGACTTCTAAGCAGGATTTATGAGTGTTGGAGTCCCCGAGTGCTTCTGAGGACTGGCGCAGTCATGCTGCTCATGCGCCTGACTCACACCTGCACAATACGGATCTGCTCATTTTTGGCAGTACTCGGGGTATGCAAGTACTTCAGAAGGCTGCCCAAGGAGGGCCAAAGACATATTTGACCAATTGAGTCAAAGGACTTCACTGGAGCCCCGGCAGGGGAATGAAGAGAGGATTAGTAAGGTTTTTTTTATGGGATCTAGAGCCTTCCCTCTACATGGGTGAGTATATAACTTTTTTTTCTTTTTTCCCCCACAGTCACTTCTGTTTTACTTTGATTAAAATTAGCTGAATTAGCTAGTGTGAAATACTCTTCATGGGGGTGCTGTTTTCTCAGTTGCCTGTTCCGCCTCGTGTGTTTTCTCTTCTCCCTGGGCTTCTGTGGGATGTCTGCCTGCTTGCAGTGAGCTTAGCACGGATGACACATCGAGCTCTGGGCTGCTTCCAGCCTCCGTATCTTAGGAACACGCTCACTGGCTTTCTCGAGAGGCCTGGTATCTTCTGAGAAACACAGGAGGTGCTTCCTGTGCCACCATGCCATGTGCTGGAAGGAGATCTTGCTCACTGATATTTGGTATGCTGCAGGAGATGCTGACCCCTCCCAGCATCATAAGACTGGGGACCAGGGCTGTGGAGTCGGAGCAATTTTGGGTGCCTGGAGTCGGGAAAAAATGCACCGACTCAGACTCCGACTCCTAATGAATTTGTAACTGTAATTAAAATAGAAAATATAATAAAATGTTCTATTTCTCAGATAATAGTCATTAAAAATAATGTGTATATATACAGTAATAGCTGTGCTCAGTCCACAAAAATGAAAAAACCAATCAAAATTAGTTACTTGTGCTGCTTCAATAAAGCAGTCCCCGTATTTTTAAAGTCAGATATACATATCTGATTGTGACTGTACAGTATATATGATGTGTACACAGGAATCTCTTATATATACACGAAATAACATCTATGATGTAAGTATAAAGCCTGATGTGTAGCCGTGTCACTAATAGAGATGGTCAATGAGATGGAAATAATTCTGCATTGATGCTGGTTTATGCAAATGTATGCACTCTCTTTGCTTATGAAATCAAATAATTTGATATGTTAAAATTTGGTTTGGTGACTACAAATTAAAGGGTACCTGAGACGGATGAAAAGAAAATTGTTATACATACCTGGGGCTTCTTTCAAATCCCTTCAGGCTAATGAGTCCCTCGCTGTCCTCCTCCACCACCTGGATCTTCCGCTATGAGTCCAGGTAATTCAGCCAGTCAGAGCAGTCTGGCTACGTGCCGCTTCCACAGCCAGGAGCATTTTGCACCTGCGCAATAGTGCTGCGCAGGTGTAGTACGCTCCCGGCGGCGGAGTGTGTGCATGCGCACTACACCAGACTGGCTCAGCGAGGGACTGATTAGCCTGAAGGGGGCTGGAGGAAGCCCCAGGTATGTATAAAACTTTAATTTCATCTGTCTCAGGTTTGCTTTGTAACACAGTAGTACTATACTCTACATATGCACTCCCCACAGAGCTGCAGGGAATCCACTGAGAATGTTGTGCACATTGAACACAAGGGTGTTGTCTATCACCCAGAAACCTGGGTCAGATTGTACATGAAGAATGTGTAATAGAGGAAGAATCTCCTTATTCCCCTGCAGAGTACCTGCACATCATTCTTACATGTACCCACAGTTACATTGCCTAGGGCCTGATAGATGTTCTTTGTTCCGGTCTGTACCTTTTACTAGTATTCTTACCAAGGACTAGTTTTAGTCCTAAAGGGAATAAATATAGTAGTCTCCATATCCTTCTCACTTCAGTTGTCTTGTAAAATTCCTAAGCGTTGGCAGTTAAGAGACAAATTTCACGTTACATACTGTTAATCAACAAAATTGTAATATGCAAATTAGAGGAGTCGGAGTCGAGGAGTCGGTGGAATCCTAAACTGAGGAGTCGGAGTCGGTGGATTTTTGGTCCGACTCCACAGCCCTGCTGGGGACGCTGCATTCCGCCACTCAAGGTGTTTTTTTTTTTTTTTTTTTTTTTTTTTTTTACTTAGGAGTTGCTGGCAGTAAAGTGCACCTGTTTTCTTTGTGGCAAGTGCCATGAAGTTAGTATAGCAAAACCTTGATTTGAGGGTAACTTGGTTTAAAAGCACTTCGCAAGATAAGCAAAAATCTTTATGAAATGTAACTTGATAAGCAAGCAACATCTTCCTATGCAAGCAGAGAACATGTACGCATGCACATAGTCACAACTGAGCCAATGGTTCTTCTCCCTTTGATGCTTTAGGAGGGTACTTAACTATACTTATCGTATTGCAAGAGAAAGCTGGCTAGTCCGACACTCGCTTATGACAAATTGTACGTGACAAAGATTGAAAATAATCACACCATGGGCTCAATTCACAGAGCCATGATAAATGCTATCACGACCGTGATAAGCTTAGGCCCGGTTCACACTTGCGGTGGCCCTCCGGAATCGCCGTGCCGGAGCCGCACCGCCTGCAGAACGGACGGAACGGACGCACGGCATAGCAATTAAAGCCTATGCGTCCGTTCACATGGGTCCGTTCTGCAGAACCGGAGCCGGACCGGATCCGGGCCGGATCCGGACTCCGGCCTCCGTTCCAACATGCGCTATTTTTTCATCCGGCCCCTCCGGCAGCCGTATCCGGGGCGGAGCCGGACTGCACCATCCGGCCAATACAAACAAATGGGAACCGGAGGCCGCACAACACACTGGCTGAGAAATCCGGATGTTCTACCCCACCTCCTATGCGGATTTTTGCGGCGATATTGGCTGGGGACACATGGGCAAGCATTTTGGAGTGGAGCAGCACGAGCTGGAGGTGTTGGCAGGATGTTGGCAGCATGTCGGAGGTGGAGGTGAGTGCTAAACAGCAGAGGGCCTGATTCCACAGGTCCCCCTTCTGCTGACCTCCCAGACCCCAACATTTTTTTTTTTACGTTAACTTTGCCAAACGGATCCGGATCGCATCCTGATTACCACCTGATGCAACCTGACTGGATCCGGATCGGATCCGGATCAGAACCGTACGGTTCCGATCCGGATCCGGTCCGGATCCGGTCAGGTCATCAGGTCCGTTTGGCAAACAACCGCTAATGTGAACCGGGCCTTAGCGCGTGGGTTAGCGCACGTACAGGTTTGCACACGTAATAGTAAAGGTTTGCGTGCATTAACTTTTCCGTTCACGTGCTAACATATGGATTAGCACGTGAACGCTAAACTTATCACGACTGTTATAGCATTTATCACGGCTTTGTGAATCGAGCCCCATGTGTGGGATTTTTCGACACTGGACATCCCAATTGGTGTCCTCTGGCTGTGTAGATGAAGGAATGAACGGTATTTAATAGGAAGAAACAGGAATCGGGTACAATACAATACAATACTTGGTTTATTTGGACAATCCAGCAAAACTTTTCCAGACAGTTGTGCAAGTACAGGTTGGTGGTACACTTATACAGAAGTTACTGAGCCACGATCACAGGGGTGGAGGTGGGTGGTGGGTGGAAGGCACTAACTTGACCCTTGCCTTAATTGTACTTAAAGTGTAACTGTCGGGCATAAAATAAAAAATCCATTCTTTATTTTTATATGGTAAACAAGTAATATGGATACTAACCAGGCAATCCAATAGTTAAAATCTCTATTACTTTACTTTTCTTGTTGATAAATGATCATTCTCCAATTTACCTGACTCTTATTTGGTACACACAAAATTTGGTACACAAAAGGAAGTTGCAGGGCATGCTAGGCTGTCTTTTTTTGCTTCCTTACTTCCCCTCAGACTTAAACTAATGCAGCCTGATTGGCTGAAGCCTCTTTCCCTCCTGTTTTCTCCTCCCACACCTCCTCTCTGATTGGCCAATATTTCTCATGCGGAGACAATGCACTTTCTATAGTGAAGGGCGGGCAAATCAGGCAGAGGAGAGTAAGGGAGGAAATTACATCCAGGATTGGCTTCAAAATAACCACAGTTAAAATGGGAAATGCTAAGAAGGATTTTCTTTTTTTTCTTTTTTTTCTGTAAAAAAATCACTCAAATCAAAAATGTGGACAGTGCAATACATACCGGTATGTTATGTAAGTAGAGCAAGTATTTATCTATTTATACATGTGTTTTTTTTGGTTTTTTTTCTTCTTTTTTTTTATCTAAGATAGTATGGCTGACAGCTCCTCTTTCAATCTGAGTCTATGGACTGTACAATGTCACATTTCCATGAAAAAAAAAAAAAAACCTCAAAAGGGGGCAAAAGCAATTGTCATTGAATACATTCCTTGCTAAAGCCACACAAATGTTTAGGGTGACCCAATAGATAGCAATGATTCTGTTCTAGTGTAAAGGTCCGTAAACACGCCGGACTGCAGGCAACAACGGGTCTGTCGTCCCCTCTCCGCTGGGCGGGGTTTTCAGCAGACAGTCCGGCGTGTGTACAGTCTGTCGGCGGACTGATACGGCTGTTTCTGAGCGATCCGCCCGGCCGTATCAGTCTGCCTGCCGTCGTTGCCTGCAATCCGGCGTGTTTACGGACCTTTAGTCTTCTGTTTTTAGTTACAGTTTTACTTTATCCAGTACAGTACCTTTGTATCATATTTTTTTCTATAATGTATTTGGGTTGTGGAACAAATCATCTCAGTTTCCATAAATCCTTATGGGGAAATTTGCTTTGATATGACTGGTATGGATTACACGCATGTGTCCAGAATGCTCTCGAACCAAGGTTCCCCTGTGCTTTATTTCTGTTTCCAGTCAACCCCAGGCACAACTGATTTCTTAGTCCTGTGCAGGCTCTGGGAGCTGTCAGTGTGGGCTTTCTTCTGCATAGAAGATCTGGGATTAGATTATGTCAGATGAAGCACTATTGAAGCAAACCTGAACTGGAAATAAACTGATAAGATAAACTATTGTGTTCATAGTCTTAATCCTTAAGCTGGCCATACACTGGCCTGATTTCCCGCCGATCGACAGCAGATTCGATCACTGGGATCGAATCTGCTCTCAAATAGTTTGCGCTAAACGCACCGGACCGATTGATTTCCTCCTGATATCAATCGGTCCGTCGATCGTGCAGTGCGGAAATTACCTTCGATCGCCCGTGGGTAGGGAGCGCGTCGCTTGCGGCGTACGATTCGGGACATTTCGACGCATGTATACATTACCTGAGGCTGGCTCCCGGCATCCCGGCCGTCACTGCTCCCGTCATGGCACCTCCGGCATCCTCGTATAACTTCCGCTGTCATGCCAGTGACAGCGGAAGTACAACTAGAGGGCGCTCTATTTGAACTTCCACTGTCACTGGTGTGATAGCGTAAGTTATATGCGGATGCCGGAGGTGCCACAATGACGGGGACATCACGCCCGGGAGCCAGCCTCAGGTAATGTATGCCGGGTGGGGGGGGGGGGGGGGTGGGGGGGGGGCAGGACAGGCGGCAGCAGCAGCTCAGCAGATTGTGAATCGTTTTCAGGCTGAAATCGATTCACAATCTGTTTGCAGTAAAGGCAGCCATACAATCCCTATCTGATCAGATTCAATCAGAGAGGGATCTGTCTGTTGGTCGATCTGATGGCAAATCGACCAGTGTATGGCTACCTTTAGTCTTAAACCAAAAATGGGCCTTTAGGGGAAAACCGCGTTAGTACAGTGTTCCCTGTCTGGCCACTAGCCAAACAGGAAGTGACGCATGCTTGTGGTCACTTCCGGCTTCGGGGTATGTGGAAGCTTATTGTAAAATCATGTCCCGCACGGTAACGTAGTTTTGCGCTAGCGTTAGAATTGGACACTACCGCAACGTGGAAGTATAAACTTCCGCATAGGGTTTCATTTGGCTGCAAAAGCAGTGTAGCTGTTTGCTGCACCACGCCTGTGTAAAAGGGCCCCTGAAAGCGCAACTCCAGAGTAACTTAACTGCTTCCGGACCACAGCAATTGAAATCTATGCCCTTTTTCTGGCTGCTTATACCTGCCAGGGTGTAGATTTCAATTACTGCGTGGCACGAACCCACCGCTTCCACCAATCGCGCTGCTTTCCTGTAGCTGCAGGCCACTTGAGAGCCAATCTCGTTTGTTCACATTGATCACAGGGTCAGGAGCCAATGAAATAAGCTTCTGCCCAGCACACAGAGCTCTGAGGTCATAGCGACGGCAGAGCGAGTGGGCTTCAGCAGCGGGGTGAATGGTGAGAGGGGGGGTCCATGCGGAAAGATGTCGGTAAGCCCGGTTTTCTGGTACTGGCAGTCTCTGGTCCTAAAGGGGCCATAGACTGCTGGTACGCAAGTGGCTAAAGATGGTGTCAGAGACACTATCTCACTATACTATAATGGATTCAGATAGTAGCTTAAGGCAGGGGTCACACTTGCCAGCTTTCAAGCGCGTTTTCTGCACAGAAAAACTGTTTTCAACTGAGAACTCATGTTAATCAATAAGCTAGGTCACACTTGAATGTAGATTTCGCACGCAGAAAAAAAACTGACATCTTGCGCAATTTGTCAGTTTTCTCTATAAATTAGCTGTTTATAAGGTAGAGGTCACATTTGTCTTTCAGTTTTCTGAAAAGTGTAGAAACTGAAAGACAAGTGTGACCCCTGCCTAAACATTTACACAACCACTCGCCCACTCTGTGACGTATAAAGAGAAGGTCCTGGCCTGTTCTGGAAACGCTATGAGGGCGGAGCTACCACCTCCACAGCCCAGCCTCTCGCTCTGTAGCAATTGGCATAATTATGTGACATTCCTCTGCGAGGAGAGAGGAAATCTTGATCTCTCTAAAGGCCCATACACACGGTATACATTTGTCTGTAGTTGTGAGGCAGCGACAAACAGACAAGAGACAACAGCATATTTATTCGAGTTCACGACAGTTGTACACACATGAGAACCGAGAATGAAAAAACAATGGAAGCTGTCTGCCACAGACTATGTATAGTAGTAGTACTATGGTAGCAACTCTGTCTGTAGAAGACTTTCGTAAGGATGACAGGACACCAACAGACTAAGTGACGGTCCTTGAGACAAAAGTCACAAGAGATTCACCAGTTGAATCGCTCAAACATGGCTGTGCTGACAGGCTTTGCCGCTTGCCGTGTCCACACGAACAAACAGTCGCTCAACACGTGTCTGTACAGACATTTGTACGCCGTGTGTATGGGCCTCAAGTTACACTGGAGTTCTGCTATACATACATTTGATTGCAGCCCAGTGTGGCAAAATGATCCATTCTTCTCTGATCAGAATCCATTCTTACCACGCAGAGCGCAGATTTTCAATATATTCCAGTAGGGAATCTATTGAAAATTGCTTGTTCTGCTGCATTGCTCTGTTCAGTGCAGTGCAACGTTATGTGGTGGCGATCTGACTCCACTCCTGCCCCACCCTGATCAACCTTGGTTCTCCCTGTCCGATCAGTTATTGATTTTGGTGTAATTGATTCCCAGCTGATTAGATCACTTTGAGTCAAACACAAATCAATACGTTAATGTGCACCTTACATGAGACTTTCTGGGAAGCCTGGTAATTTTAGCGTGTGCACACGCACCAATGTGATTGGCCAGTGACTGGCCAAATGTACCAGTTCCATGAAGTATTGGCCTACAGTGCCTACAGAATTTGCATACTATGAACAGATTGTGTATCTAAGCTCTCACACTATATGGAAGCGGTAAAATTGGCCAACCATTGACCAATCAAAATTGGATGTGTATACCCAGCCTAATTTTGGTGATAAAGGCTAACAATATTAACAACTTTTACCCCCCCCCCCCCCCTCCTCTCCACATTGAGACTGGTACCTTATAACCTCTTCTCTTAAAGGAGAACTGTAGTGAGAGGTATATGGTGGCTGCCATATTTATTTCCTTTTAAGCCATACCAGATGCCTGGCTGTCCTGCTGATCCTCTGCATCTAATACTTTTAGCCCTAGACCTTGAACAAGCATGCAGCAGATCAGGTGTTTCTGACATTTTTGTCAGATCTGACCGGATTAGCTGCATGCCTGTTTCTGGTGTGATTCACACTACAGCAGACAAATAGCTCAGCAGGGCTGCCACTATTTCCTCGACATTTGGTAGGATAGATTCACTCAGAGTAGGCTAGACACAGAGGTCCCTGCTGACGTTGCACTGGAGCTGAGATTTGCAGCATTCCCAGGGTGCCTAACAGCTGTTGGGTATAACACCAAGTTGAGTACTTAAAGAGGAGCTGTCAGCCATACTATGCCAGATAAAAAGTAGATAGAAATATAAGTAGATAAATACTAGCTCTACTTATATAACGTGTATTGCACAGTCCAAGTGTTGATTTCAGTGAACTATATAAAATAAAAAAAGGTAAATGGAGAGAATTCTGTTCGCTGGCAGGGGCCATCTTTACTACCTCCAGCTGAAGCCAATGGTGAGGTCATTTCCTACCTTACTTCCCCTTCCTCCCCACACAAATAGCGAGCGTTGATTGTAAATGCAGGGAATCCCTAAGGAAATGGTAGCAGGGACGGGGGTCCCCATGGATGCGATGCTGTGGTGGCAGCCACTGCCTACATGAATCAGCGGAGATGCCTGTCGGGCTGGAGTGTGGGGAGGGGGCAGACATGGACAGTCATCGGAGGCAGCCAATGAGAGGAAAGGGAGTGAGAGTGACACAGGCTGCAGCCAATCAGGCTGAACTAGCTGTGTCTTTGCAGAAACTCCCCCAGCCTGCACTGCAACTTCTCTTTTGCGGCTGATTACTGGCTGCGTACTAAGGAGCTGGGGACAGGAGGATTAATCTCTGCAATAAAAAAGTAAGATTGATTTTAAAGTTATACATTGCCTTTTTAGCATTCCTTTTATATGATCAACAGGCATGAAAAACAAAATCAGTTCTCTATTTCTAACAGGTACAGACTAACCAGCAAGCTCATGGTGACCCAGAACTCATTGGGGTGTGTAAGGGACTACAATGGTCCTAAAAGCCCCCTTACTAAGATGTTAAGAAAAACAAAAATTTGCTTTCCTAAAACAGAATTTGCGATAATTCAGGTTGGAGTGAGCTCGAGATGTCTCCCAGAGCACCACTGCTGAATATATGCAAATTAACCATTGTACCCTTAGAAGCTAAACACACCTCCAGAACCGCTGGAATGCAATGATGTGTCAGCTTGTTAAATTGTACAGAGCCATAATAATCCAACATGCATACAGACTGTTTCGGATTGTTTGATCCTCATCAGTGCATGGCATGGATTAATTTGGCTCTATGGAGTAGGGCTTGTAAACCGAGAGGTACAGACTAACCAGCAAGCTCATGGTGACCCAGAACTCATTGGGGTGTGGGCTATTTCTAACAGTTACTCTTTAAAGTTCTCCACCAGATTGTCTGTCTTGTCTAGGCAGACTATGTTGGATAAAGTTCCTCCAAGTTTTGAAGAATTTGGATGACCTTTTGCCGGCAGAACATGAGTCTCTTCCTGGAGGAAGTTCTCTAGTTATAAAGTTATACTTTTTTTAAAGAGGAACTCCAGTGAAAATAATGTAATAAAAAAGCGCTTCATTTTTTACAATAATTGTGTACAAAAGAGTTAGTCAGTGTTTGCCCATTGTAAAATGTTTCCTCTCCCTGATTTACATTCTGACATCACTTGGTGACATTTTTACTCCTGGCAGATGTCAGTGGAAGGAGATGCTGCTTGCTTTTTTTGGCAGTTGTAAACAGCTGTTATTTCCCACAATGCAACAAGGCTCCCACAGTGTGATGTCAGAACCATGATCCTGACATCACACTGTGGGAAGGGTTTCACCATAATATCAGCCTTTCAGAGCCCCGTGATGATCCGTTTGTGAAAAGCAGGGCTGTGGAGTCGGGGCAATTTTGGGTGCCTGGAGTCGGAGTCAGGAAAAAATGCACCGACTCCTAATGAATTTAAACTGTAATTAAAATAGAAAATATGATAAAATGTTCTAGTTCTCAGATAATAGTCATCATAAATAATTTATACATACAGTAATAGCTGTGCTTAGTCCACCAAAATGAAATAAACCAATCAAAATTAGTTACTTGTGCTGCTTCAATAAAGCTGTCTCCGTATTTTTAAAGTCAGATATACATATCTGATTGTGACTGTACAGTATATATGATGTGTACACAGGAATCTCTTATATATACTAAATAACATCTATGCTGTAAGTATAAAGCCTGATGTGTAGCCGTGTCACTAATATAGATGGTCAATGAGATGGAAATAATTCTGCGTTGAGTCTGATTTATGCAAATGTACGCACTCTCTTTGCTCATGAAATCAAATATTTTGATATGTTAAAATTTGGTTTGGTGATTACGAATTACATGGTACCTGAGAAGGAAGAAAAGAAAAGGTGTTTTTTTTTTGTTTTGTTTTTTTTTTGTTTTGTTTTTTTTTATACATACCTGGGGCTTCTTCCAACCCCCTTCAGGCTAATCAGTCCCTCGCTGTCCACCTCCACCACCTGGATCTTCTGCTATGAGTCCTGGTAATTCAGCCAGTCAGCGCAGTCTGGCCGCATGCCGCTTCCACAGCCAGGAGCGTTCTGCACCTGCGCAACAGTGCTGCGCAGGTCTAGTACGCTCCAGGCGGCAGAGTGTGTACATGCGCACTACGCCAGACTGGCTCAAGTACCTGGACTCATAGCAGAAGATCCGGGTGGTGGAGGACAGCGAGGGACTGATTAGCCTAAAGGAGGCTGGAAGCAGCCCCAGGTATGTATAAAACTTTAATTTCATCTGTCTCAGGTTTACTTTGTTACACAGTAGTACTATACTCTACATATGCACTCTCCACAGAGCTGCAGGGAATCCACTGAGAATGTTGTGCACATTGAACACAGAGGTGTTGTCTATCACCCATAAACCTGGTTCAGATTGTGCATGAAGAATGTGTAATAGAGGAAGAATCCCCTTAGGGCCCTTTCACACCAGAGGGATTTTTCGGCGTTTTAACGCCACGGCCGAAGTTGGCGTTTTCCTAAGTAAAAGAAAGTCCATAGACTTTCATTTTACCATTCACACTAAACGTCGCGTTTTGGAGCGTTGCGTTTCAACGCTCCCAGGCGCTTTTTCTGGGCCTACCGCGGCGTTTCTCATTGCAATTGATTGTAATGTATAGGCGTTAAAACGCCTTCAAAACGCCTTGAAAACGCCTGCAGCCAAAACGCAGCGTTTTAGCCTTTCACCGCTACCTGTAGTGTGAAAGAGCCCTTATTCCCCATCAGAGTACCTGCACATCACTCTTACATGTACCCACAGTTACATTGCCTAGGGCCTGATAGATGTTCTTTGTTCCAGTCTGTACCTTTTACAAGTACTCTTACCAAGGACTAGTTTTAGTCTATGACTAACGGGAATAAATATGGCAGTCTCCATATCCTTCTCACTTCAGTTGTCTTTTAAAATTCCTAAGCGTTGGCAGTTAAGAGACGAATTTCATGTTACATACTGTTAATCAACAAGATTGTAATATGCAAATTAGAGGAGTCTGAGTCGAGGAGTCAGTCGGTGGAATCCTAAACTGAGGAGTCGGTGAATTTTTGTACCGACTCCACAGCCCTGGTGAAAAGGAAAAGATTTCTCACGGGAAAGGTGATATCAGCTACTGATTGGGGTAAAGTTCAATTCTTGGTTACAGTTTCTCTTTAATAGGCTTCAGCTCACTTTGATAGAGTAAGGTAACAGTTTGCTCACCAAGCTATGTGGTGGAATGTTCAGATTTCTATTCAGTTGGGTTTAAAGCAGTTTTGACCTGGTGCAGAAGATAAATGGCTTATATAATATGCAAATTCTTCAGATTTGGAATTGACACTGATTGGTTGTGATACTCAGCAATAAGGCTAAGCTGTGTGTTTTTTGTTCTGGTTACATGTGATGAGCTGCTGCTCTCAGGGATTCTTTGGTGTTTAAATATGGCACTTTTGGAGCTGTAATGAAAAGAATATTTTTCTCCTGTTGTCTGCAGATCCAGATACAAGATCTGGCAAGAGATAGAGTAATTTAAAAAGTCTGCAAGTGATGACTTTTGATTAAAAAAAAATACATTTACAAATTTTCCTATCAAATACCCAGTCCACTGAAACATCACCAAGTTCTCTTTTCAATGCTGGTTGCTTTTCCTGTTTGTTTAGTTAGCGTTAGATAGGTGCAGCCAATCTGTAACCAGTTTTAATGCTGTCTGCTTGCATACATTAGCATTCTATGTTGGCGTTTACACTGGGATGGAGCGTGGCCTATAGAATGTTCTCAGGAAATGCCTCAGGTGATTTTGATGAAGTTTTAATTATCACTTCTCTGCTAGTTTCCATGCAGTGCAGGTGCGTGTTCCAGTTACCTTCTGAGGAGGTTATACATTAGGTGCTGAGTAAGGCAAGAGTTATTTAGCTTGGGAACTAGCTTTGCCTCACTAGCACATCCTCTTGCACAGTCTCACTTGCTTTCCGCCAGCATTGCAACATTTAGGTTTGACACAAAGTGCTGGTTTTAAAGTAGGGTAAAAAAAACAAAACAAAAAACAAACAGCCCAGCATGTTCTGAAATCACGGTAGTAACATTGTAAACTCAAAAGAAGCAAAGTGAATTCTCACGGCAGTCACATTTATAAGTGGAAATAAACAAGGAAAGTGGTGGACAAAACCCCTTTTTCACGAGTCGCATATACTTATTTCTGGTATGGTCCTGATCCAGTTCTGTATCATGCCTGAAGAAGAAACTTCAAATTTTGAAAGCTTGCAAGGATGTCTTGTGCAGATAGTTATTAAAGCTATTATTATTTAGTCTTTATATAGCACTGAGATCTTCTGAAGCGCTGTACAGAGTATATTGTCTTGTCGCTAGCTGTGGGCCTCACAATCTAATGCCTACCATAGTCATATGTCTAATGTAGTGTAAGTATCGTAGACTAGGGCCAATTTTAGAGGGGAGCCAATTGACCTATCTGTATTTTTGGGAGGTGGGAGGAAAGCTATCACCTAAACAACTTTTATTATGTCTTCGGACTTTCTCCTTAACGAACACTGGACCACATGCAACTGGCTAAACAAAAAAAACAAAAACAGATCAACATGCTGGTTAAATGTGTTTTGTTAGGGATGATTTTTTTTGTGTGTGACAAAATCAGATTGTGCGTTATAAATGGGGTACATTTTAATACCTTAAAATCATCCCACATACCTCACACGCGCTCTCTCTCTCTCTCTCTCCTCTCTCTCTCTCTCTCTCTCTCTCTCTTCTCTCTCTCTCTCTCTCTCTCTCTCTCTCTCTCTCTCTCTCCCTCTCTCTCTCTCTCTCTCTCTCTCTCTCTCTCTCTCTCTCTCTCTCTCTCTCTCTCCTCTCTCTCATCTCTCTCTCTCTCTCTCTCTCTCTCTCTCTCTCTCTCTCTCTCTCTCTCTCTCCCTCTCTCTCTCTCTCTCTCCTCTCTCTCTCTCTCTCTCTCTCTCAATCCAAATCCAAATCCAAAAAAAGCTTTATTGGCAGGACCCAAATACATTTAGCATTGCCAAAGCAAAATAGAACATTAATGTGGGGGGGGGGGGGGGGGGAGATTGTGGGATAAGGGAAGGACATGGGTATACAGTCCATAGGAGGATGTACGGGATGTATGGGGGGGATGGGGTATATAGTCCATAGGGGAGGGGGGTATAGGCATACAGTCCATAGGGGAGGGGAGTATGGGGTTATACAGTCCATGTGTTATCATGTTCCTCTCAGTTGGTGGCAGGCCGTGACATATCGGGCAGCTATTTGCACAGTTTCTTCCTCTTCCCCCAGTATGATGTAGAGTTTCCTCTCCTCATCTGTGGAGGTGAAATCTGCAATGTGGGCGGAGAGTCTTTGGAAATGGGCGGTCCCTCAACGGTGTATATTTGCTGCAGTGTAGCAGGAAGTGGGCCTCATCCTCCAGGACCCCCTGGTCACATTGCCTGCACAGTCTCTCCTCCCGGGGCTTCCATGTCTGTCTGTGTCGTCCTGTCTCTATCTCCAGGTTGTGGGCACTCAGACGGTACAGGCTCAAGGCCTGTCTATCTTTGTGGTGGTGTAGCCTCTCCAGATATGGGGCCATTGTGTACTCCCTCTGTAGTGATTGGTAGATAGTGAGTTTCTGGGAGTTCTTTATGTCACTTCTCCATTCCTCTATGTATCGGTCCTTGCAGCTTTCTATCATTCCTTTTATTTGGGCTTTTGTCAGCCTGTGTTGGTGGTCTTGGCTGGGCTGGCTCTTGACGTTTTGTTTCAGAGAGCGTGGTATGGCCTCCCCACCCTGGCTCAGTGAGGCTTTATGGTGGTAAGTGCTGGGGTTGCTGCTCTGTATATGCGCCCAATATGAGAGCGCCCTCTGCTGGATAGTCAGCCATAGTGGGAATCTGCCTAGCTCTGCCCGGCAGGCTGAGTTCGAAGTGCTGCGATGGACTTGGAGAAGATACTTGCAGAACTCTAGATGGAAGATTTCTGTTGGGCTGGAGTCCCATTTTGATTGGTCAGGGTAGGTGACCGGGCCCCATACCTCACTGCTATAGAGCAGGATTGGGGTGATGATGCTGTTGAATATCTTTACCCAGACTCTCACCGGTGGTTTTAGGTGGTAAAGTTGCCTTCTGATGGCATAAAACGTTCTGCAGGCTTTTTCCTTCAGGGCCTCTACTGCTGGTTTAAAGCTCCCAGTTTGGTTAATTTCCAGCCCCAGGTAGGTGTAACTGTTTGTGGTCTCCAGTGGGCAGCCATTTAATATAAATGAGGAGGTGGGCATTTTTAGATTTTTTCTCTGGAACACCATCACTTTTGTCTTCTTTGGGTTGATGGGCAGTGCCCATGTGGTGCAGAAACTCTCCAGTACTGCCAGGCTGTCCTGTAGGCCCCTTTCTGTTGGGGAGAGCAGCAGGAGATCATCTGCATACAGCAGGAACTTCACCTCGTGGTCATGCAGGAGGAGGCCTGGTGCTGGGGAGGATTCCAGGGCTACAGCCAGTTGGTTAATAAATATGTTAAAGAGCGTTGGGCTCAAACTGCAGCCCTGCCTGACTCCTCGACCCTGCTTGAAGAACGCGCTTCTCTTCCCGTCCACTTTCACACTGCATTGGTTCCCAGTATATGAACTCTTGATGACATCATAGATTCTACCTCCTATTCCGCTCTCTAGGAGTTTTAGGAAAAGGCCTGGGTGCCACACCGAGTCAAACGCCTTCTTAAAATCCACAAAGCAAGCGTGTATTTTGCCACGTGAGCTGTGGACATGAGTCTTGATAAGGCTGTGCAGTGTGTAGATGTGGTCGGTTGTGCGGTGGTTTGGCATGAACCCAGCTTGGCTTTTGCTGAGTACGTCCTGCTGTGTGAGGAAGGAGAGGATCCTTTTATTGATGATGCTGTTAAACAGTTTCCCCAGTGTACTGCTGACACAGATTCCTCTGTAGTTTGCTGGATCATATCTGTCCCCATTCTTGTAGATGGGTGTTATGAGGCCTTCACTCCAGGCCTGAGGAAAGGAGCCCGCACTCAGGATAAGGTTGAAAAGTCTTGCAAGTGCCTCATGTATGTCCGGGGGGCTGTATTTGATCATCTCTGGCAGGATGCCATCGGTACCGCTAGCCTTCTTACATTTTATCAGCTTTGTTCTTTCTCTTATTTCCTCCATCGTGATTGGTGTATCCAGGGGGTTTTGAAAGTCCTTGATTGTCTCCTCCATGTCCTTCAGCTTTGCGGCTATTTGTTTCTGTTCCGGGGTTTGGGCATTTTCTGGGATGTCTTTGTAGAGGTCCCTGAAGTAGTGGAGCCAGATGTGGCCATTTTGGATGTGGAGAGGGCTTTTCTTGGGCTTTGTCCCAATGTGGTTCCAGGTCTCCCAGAATGAGTTGTCTTGGAGGGAGTCCTCCAGCTGTTGGAGTTTGTGGGAGATGTGGCTCTGTTTTTTCCGCCTGAGGGTGTCTTTGTATTGTCTCTGTAGGTGGTCATGGGCTTCCCTTAGGTCCTGGTTGTTGGGGTCTCTGTGCTTTTGGTTAGAGGCTGCCCTTAGAGAATTACGTAGAGCCTTGCACTCACTGTCAAACCATTTTTGGGACTGTTTATTTGTGGATCTCTTAAAGTTGGTCTGCTTGAGGCCGGCGAGTACTGCCATGTTATATAAGATGTTGCTGAAGTCCTTCACTGCATGGTTGACACCTTGTTTGTTGACTCTCTCTCTCTCTCTCTCTCTCTCTCTCTCTCTCTCTCTCTCTCTCTCTCTCTCTCTCTCTCTCTCTCTCTCTCTCTCTCTCTCTCTCACGTCCCTTTTTGCTGGAAAGCATTGTAATTTCTCCTCTGACATCAGCGCCAGAAGTGGTGTAATCAGATTTGTGCAGCTGCAATCACTTGAAGACAAGCAGCCGGGAATTATTGCTACTTGTCCTATCTGTTCCGCCTTGACCTGGGTTATTGAGAGAGCCTGTCACGAGGTCACTCGAGAAAAGAAGAAAGGCCTTTGTTTCCTACAGCAGCTGAATGGACCAGAAAACTCTGAGAACAATAATAAAATACCTTCTTAGCATTCCACATCACCGCCCCTCCTGCCGATTTATCTGCCCTCTCCTTTTATTGGCGGTGCCCGATGAGGCCATGTCAGTTGTTGGGAATTATTTTATTTGTTTCATCGATAGAGCTCTTTATGGAGTATTCAGAGTAATTTGCATTACTTAGTTTCCCTCAAAGGGGCCTACAATCTTATATCCTTTAGCAGAAACCAATTACGCTATCTTTTTTTGTTTGGTTATGGTCCTGTATATGTGTTGGTAAGGAGCTGGAGGACTTTACCAGGGCTGTGGAGTCGAGGAGTTGGAACAATTTTGGGTATGGGTACCTGGAGTCGGAGCTGGAGTCGGTGGTTTCATAAACTGAGTCTGAGTCTGATGATTTTTGTACAAAATCTACAGCCCTGGTAAGTATTACAGTAAGGAGTTGGACCCATTTTGGGTACCTGGAGTCAGTGGTTTCATAAAATGAGCAGTTGGAGTCGGATGATTTTAGTACCGACTCCACAGCTCTGGACTTTACATCTATTCACTGTAGCCTGATCCCCTGCATGCCACTTGTGTACTCTACCTGGCTCCTAATGCATCATGTCTCCTCTGTAATGATGCCTTGTGTGTTAAGTCGGCTGTAACAGGGTAAACAAGCAATGACGGCCCGCACTAGCATGCATGCAGTGTGAGACTTGGAAGTGGGCTGACCGTGTAGAGTGTCGGCTCAGGCAGCATAGCGGGACAGCATCTCCTACAGACCAGGACCTGCCCTTTTTCGCCAAGCTTCCAACTTCCTCAGTGGGCATTCCACATCACAACCCCTTCTGCCAAATTACCTTCCTTCTTTTAGGGCTGGCTCACATGGACACTTTGCGGGCATTAAACTCTGTGTTTTGGGGGTCGGGCAAAAGTGAAGTCTTTAGGGATCGAGCGCTGTCCCATGTAAGTGAATGGGAGCATTTAGTATGAGCTTTAGCAGGCTTTCATCAAAGCCTGTCAGTAGATCCCAGCGTCTCTTCTCAAAAGCAACATGCAGCTTCTAGAAGTTGTTTGCTGTTGCTGGCATGCATTTGAATGCCAGCAAAAGCCAATAAAAGCCAGCAAGGAAGCGATCAGGCTTATACATGAAATACAATTATAACCAATATAATAATTTCACGTGGAATTTGATCTGAAGAAAGGGATATAAAATCCTGTCTATGATCTGATTGTTGTCGGTTCTACAGTGTCCAATTTAATCCGATTTGATGGGGAGGTGGATTGGAAGGTAAAAGTGAATCATTAGTGGCCAGCTTTATAATGCATTCAATGTTCTCATCTCATGATGTAAACGGTAAGATCGATGCACGGCTGTCATGAAAACATGTTGACAAAACGCTTTATA
Source organism: Hyperolius riggenbachi (assembly GCF_040937935.1). Classification (NCBI taxonomy): domain Eukaryota; kingdom Metazoa; phylum Chordata; class Amphibia; order Anura; family Hyperoliidae; genus Hyperolius; species Hyperolius riggenbachi. Next base: position 72,007,517 of record NC_090654.1, on the reverse strand, counting down.
GCGTGGATGAAACACTAACGAGGCAAAGCTTGATGTGTAACAGGCTTGTGTTCCCCGGGAACGCACATCTCTCTGTCAGTGACCAGCCTTGGGGTTGTGCATCCTTTGCTGTGTCCCCCCTGCTCACATACACAGCGATTGGGTCACCCTTTCCCTCTGCCCCTGAGCCTTCACTCCGCAGTGTCCGCTCCCTCTCTCTCCATCTCTCCAGCACCGCCTGGCTCGCTGCTGCACGAAGGACGCACTGTGCTATTTTTATACCTCTCTTGTCTTGCAGTGAAAACCATTAAATCCGCACGCAGCGACAGGCCAGGGTGCACATAACCCAGGATTTATTTTTACTCGCCACTTAAAATCCGTTTATCCACCTTGAATTGTAAAAGTTCCAGGCCCTCTCTGTCCCCCCTCCCTCTCAACTCTAGACGTTTTTACCATCATCCTAAGTCTGGAAGAGTGGAATTGAAGGTACAACTCCTCTAGAAATTCGTGCCACCATTTAGTAGATTTCTGTTTCTTCTTCATAACGTTATGAATAATACTGCCTTTCCACTATTGGAATTTAGATCATCACCATACCCTGCCTGAAGATGATCTGCTGTGTTCATTTTAAGATCCACTGCAGGCACTTATGTTTACTGAGACCTTGTATGGGAGGTTAGGCTCCTCCAGAGCTTGATTTTGTCAGTGTAGATACTCATAGGGGGTGGGGATGCCCACCAGGAGGGGGGGGGGGGGGAGACATTTGGAGCTATGCACTGTACTCCAAACAGTTTGGAGAAGTCACACTTGATTACATTCACCCCTTTCCCTGGATAAATAAGGGCAGACGGAAGGGGAGAGGGGAACATAGCAGCTCCTACAGCTATTAAAAACCAGGACAAACTTTAGAAAAAAAAGCTGCTTGAATCTCTTCAATACTCCCTTTAAACGAACTGCGCAAAATGCTCAGGTCCATGGGAGTGTTATCGAGGAGGCGTGCGGCCAGGAGGCCACACATGCGTGGTAACTTGCACTTTCCTTGAATAGCAGATATTTTGGAGGGGACAGTAGCACCCTGGAGTTGATCAGGAGGACTTTGAGGGACCTAATAGACTGTAGGGGGGAGGGGGTGGGGGTGGAAGAAGCCCTAGGTAAGTACAATTCCATTTTTCCCCGCCTCGGGTGTCCTTTTAAGGACCGGAACACGCAATGCCTCGAGAAATTATTGGCGCTGATTGCTATGCAGATGCATAGAATTGGGGGAGGGGGGAAGAAAACAAGAGCTTTGTGGTTGGACAAGATGATCCAACTGGCCACATATCTCCCCGATGCATTGCGCCGCTGTAATCCTGGTAGATTGTAGACAGAGGCAGCTTCGACTGGTTGCCTCCCGATCACTACCCTCAGCAGTACTGGGGAACGTGTATACATGACTGCATGTACCCACAATTACTTTGGCACATGCAGTCAATTTAGCGGTAAAATAATTGAATTGATTGAAAATCAGACGTGGGATTTCCAGATATTTGGGAGACAATAGGAGGCACATAATTCTGGCTTGCCAAGTTTAATGCATATGTATACATCTTGGAATTGATCCAATTAAACGAACTTCACCTAATTGGCCCTCTTCCAAGCCACATACAGTTTGCATAAAATGTCTTAACCACTTCAAGTGAGTACCACACAAGCAGCGATGGGCTTCCGAGCAGGAAGCCATTAAAATTTGGAATTAAAATGAGGCTCAATAGCCTCAGGTGTGAGCACAGGAGACAGGGCGTTACTTACCCATAAGTCAGTCGGCTTCTATGTGTCTCAATCCACCTCACACACGACCTATAGGACACGTTCCAATACTCTCTACCATACTTCCCCTTTCAAGCCGGAAGGAGGAAGTGCAGTAGTGAGTCGTGCAACGCGTCCCATAGGTCACGTGCGAGTGGAGTGAGAAGCATAGAAGCTAACGGACTTCTGGGTAAGTAACCCCCGTCTCCCGTGCTCACACCTGAGGCAATTAAGCCTCATTTTAATTCCAAATTTGAATGACTTCCTACTCTGAAGCCCATTGCTGCACACAAGCACCAAGTATTACCAAAAAACAAAAACCGCTAGCAGTATGAAGGCTGACCGGTATGCTCATCCTTCACTGCCATTTAGGGCCCATTTCCACTAGCAATCGCTAGCGCTCACGCTGAACGCTAGCGATTGCTGAATCGCAAAATGCAGGAAAGTTCCGGCGATTGCGTTCACGATTTTGCTATGCTGTAGTGTGCATAGCAAAATCGCGGCTAATATTGCTCCGCAGCGCGATCGCGTTTGAGGCAAAAACGAATCGCGGTAGTGGAAATAACCTACTGCGATTCCTATGTTATTTAGCAAACCGTAGCGATTTAAAAAATCACTAGCGGTTTGTGATTTTGCGATTCAGCATCGCAAACGTCGCTAGTGGGAAAGGGCCCTTAGGGTCTGTTCACACTATCAGCGCGTTTCATTTTTGAAAAGAGCAGGGTTTTTTTTTTTTTTATAAAAGCGCTTTAGCAGTGTTTCTCAATGTGAGTATTCTCACATGAACGGTGAGCTTTCTTTCCAATCGCACACGCGGCTCCTGCGCCATTTTCTGTGCGTTTGCCATTTCCCTGCAGTTTGTATTGAAGAGCAAAGCGCTTGATAAAGCACTTTAAAAAGCGATTTGCCGAGTGCTTTTTAAAATAAATACATTGTATTTATTAAGTTCCAGGTCAAGGAGTTCACTTCCTGATTGTCGTCAGGAAGAAAAAGAAATTGCCACACAAAAGCGCTTAAAAAAGTGCTTCGAAAATTGCAAATCGCTCCGAAAAGCGCCCACAAAAGCACTAAGCGCTTCAAATTGCGCTGGCAATTTCTAATGTGAATTAGGCCTTAGGCCCCTTTCACAGAAAACAGAATTTGTGTGTGTGATTTGCGGTTTTGCAATTACACGTTTGCCACACGTAAAATGTGAGGGCATTGCACTTGACTTTGGCATTGTGCAATTTTTCTGCAGAAAATAAAGAGGCCAGCATGCATGCTTTTTTCACAACCAGTGAGAGGCCCGGTGCACACCAAAAACCGCAAGCAGATCTGCAAAACGCTAGCGTTTTAGCTGCCTTTTTTCTTATTTTGAAGCGTTTTGCTAGCGTTTTGTGCTGCGGTTTTTGGTACAGCAGATTAGATATTGTTACAGTAAAGCTGTTACTGAACAGCTTCTGTAACAATAACGCCTGCAAAACCGCTCTGATGTAGCATTTTTCACAGCGGTTTGTGTTTTTCCTATACTTTACAATGAGGCAGAAACACCTCTGCAATCCAAAATCTGCAGCAGCCCGGGAGTATGCGTTTCTGCATAACGCCTCCCGCTCTGGTTTGCACCACCCCATTGAAATACATTACCCTAGCATTTCCACATTCGCAATCGGATCTGAAAACGCTGCCGAACCGCTTTGGTGTGCACTAGGCCTAAGTCAATGGAAGTGCAGAAAAATCACTTCTGTTATACAAAAATTACATCTGATTTTGAAGTTAATTGACTATGTTTTCATGTAAATGAACTGCATTGATATAAACAGAAAAATCGCATTAAAAAATTCAAACAAAAGAATCGGAAGCTTAAATAAAAAAAGTGACTCTCTCGCTTGTAAGCTTGCAAGGGCTTCCTAGTGTTTCTTATTCTGCTGGAATTTATTCCATGATTATTTAGTTACTATTATTGGTGATGTCTCAAACCACACATCACCTGTGCATGCATTTGTATAGCTGGATGTCCTGATTGTACAGAGTTTTGAACATCTCATGTATCTATGCTCCCCACTATTTGTTTTGTACTATGTACAGCGCTACGGAAGATGTTGGTGCCATATAAATAAAAAAATAAAATAGTACCCGAAATGGTAGGGATACGTGTGAAGGCTGCCTTGCCCTGGGGTTAGGAGCATAAATGCTTGAGCACAAGTCCACTGGTCATTGAAGTGGAATTGCATGTCATTCGCGAAATTCGGGTGTGGGATTTGCGACAACTCTGACTCCTCTGTTTATGAAACCTCCAACTCCAGGATTCCTCGACTCCACAGCCCTTCCAGGGTTATAGAGTGGATGCAAAAATCATCTTACTCCAACTCTGACTCGATGAGGTTATGAAACCTCCAACTCCAGGTACCCAAAAATTACTTCGACTCCACAGCCCAGTCGGGAACGCAGAGTTCAGAACGCCCATGAAATTGCACAGCCAAGTGTGCTCCTGGCCAAAAAGAAAAAGTAGGACTGTTTTGTCGGAGTTCTGCCTAAATGCACAACATCGGGGCCTTGTCCTCATAGCTATTCTGTAAGACTGTTGCACCTGCTCTTCCGTACGCTTTCCAACTGACAATCCCTCTTCACCGATCTGCCTAATAGTCTCCGTCTGGCAGCGGGCCGATGAGGAATTGATTTCAGTTTAAATCTGTTCCTTTGGCGCAGGAAGATAAACAAGTTGCTGTGTAAACAGGATTATTTTAAACCCGGATATATTTGAGCTCTCAGAGGCAATGACACAAAGTCCTATGAAATAATGTAAAGTCTTCTGCTCCAACTTCCCCTCATTCTCTGCGCCATCTATGAGGCGGTAATGGCCGCTATTGATTGATGCTTATAAATAGCTCTCTGTAGGCTCTGAGTTCCGGAGATTCAGAGAATTGAGCAGATTAGGCAGTAATCAGTTTTGGTAGCGACAAACGCATTGATAAAGCCACATGTGAAAGGGCATCATGAGTAACCATGTATTTACCAGATACACAACAAGTCTATGCAATATTTGTCAGTGTAGGGGTTAAAAGATGTTAAAATACATGTAAAAAGGCGCAAGGAGATCTGGGCGCAGGGTGAAGCTGAAAAAACTGCTCACCCTGCTATTGCAGATTTCCCAGTGGTGTTAATTACTATTGTTTTCCCCCCCCAGGCCACCATGAACACAGGGATAAGGTGCAATTAGGCTAATGCTGATGGCTAACAAAGCAAAGCATGTTACCTATCTATCTATCTATCTATCTATCTATCTATCTATCTATCTATCTATCTATCTATCTATCTATCTATGCCTGTGAGGAGTATACCCCATAGAAATGTTTGTTTCAATGTATCTTTTAACAAAATTGATGAATGACACAACAAATATCTTACTACATTTACTTTTTATAGTTTGTTTTAATCCCTAAATTTTCTCCCAGCAGATGATTTTCTGTATAAAGTAACTTTTCTGCACTCTGCATTTGAAAAAGTACTGTCAATTATTCTGAGTATTTTATGCTTGCTGGTGGCTTAAAAGGCATTTTATTGATAAGATTTGAAATAGAACGTATGAGAAAAGTTAGGAGAAAAAGGAAATTGGATCAGGACCAAAGTGTTTCTGCATTAAAGTATACATCTGAGCACCATAAAAAAAAATCTACTTACCTGGGGCTTCCTCCAGCCCCTGCCAGCCGTCCTGTGCCCTCGCCGCAGCTACGCTCCCCGCCGGTGGCCCGGGGTCCCCTCTGGCGCAAGATGCCCACTGCGCTTGCACGAGCGGCTCTCAGTCGTGCTAACCTCATCCGGACTGTACTGCGCAGTAGTTCTGCGCCCTTGCAGTACAGTCCGGATGACGTCAATGCATCTCAGTGAGCCGCATGGTGAAGGGCAAGCAGATGGCGACCTGGCGAGGCCGGCATCTGCACCGGAGGGGACTGGGAGCCACCGGAGCTGCGGCGGGGGTACAGGATGGCTGAAAGGGGCTGGAGGAAGACCCAGGTAAGTGGATTTTTTATTTTTATTGTGCTCGGACCTTCCATTTAAGGCCTAAGGCCCCTTGCACACATCTCTTTGCATCGCAGCTTGTTACAGTGACCATCAGTCTGTGACTGGCCATGTTACCCACAGTGCAGCGCAATGCTATGCAAGTGCATTGGATGCTACAGAGGCAACGTGGACTTGGCAGTGCATTGCCGAGCAGTACCTCATGCTACACAATTGCATTGGAGTCCATGGCACCACAACCACCTCTTTAGATTTCTGTGGTAGCAGTGCGGTGCACATGCACTAAGCATTGAAGATTCAGTGAATTACTTCCTGTCCAGTGTAGCTCTTTGCCGCAGGGCGATTTAAACGTGAAATGGTTCGGTGCAATTATCCTGCGGCGGGCTCTAATGCTACAATAGCCATGGAGTTGAGGCAGTGGGTGAACAGCTATAGTTTAGCTATACTATAGCTAAGCACCAGGTTTATTTGGGAGCCGGCAATAACGGTGGGTGCTTAGTTATAGTATAGCTAAGCACTGGAAATGCAGGATATAGGTGGAGATAGCAGCGGTGTAAGTAATTAAGAGCCTGGGGTTGAATATTATGTAGCTTAACCCCACGTTGGCTGTAGGTTAGTGTTGGTTATCTGGGGTGGGAGGTAAGTGTGAGAATTTAGTTAGTTAAGGTGATAGTAGAATAGCCTATATTACCAATATGCTACCATTTACATTACCAAGTACCAGATTCTCAGGTGCCTTTATTCCATGTATGCCTGATCAGACCCTTGTACATCTCTAAGGGTAGGAACACACTAGGCAGAATCACATATGCGCTTTCCACGTGCTATGGAAAATGCATATGCGATTCTGCCTAGTGTGTGCCTACCCTAAAGAGGGCGTGTCACAAGTATGTGCTTTGAAGCCATAACTTTATGTATGTTGTAGCAATTTGTTTTGTGTTTCTGCCTTTTTCGCTGTTATGAAGGCATGCCCAAGTCATATATCCATTTTTAATGGTTATTCACCAAGCATGCACTCCTATTTCCTATCTAGTAGGAATATGGGAGATTTTGTGGAATTTACTAAACCCCGGTAAAGATTTTAGTGTACCGTGTATATACTTACATATAAGCCGAGGTACCAACTTTTCCCTCAGACTATTAAAAAGTGATTGACTCGCATATAAGCCCCCTCCGCAACAGCGGCTGTGCCCCTGTACAAGTGATCCCCTCTCCCCATAGCCAGCTATGCCCCACGGATGATACATTTTTGTCTCAAGGCAGCCACTAGATAGCATCATAGATATGAGACAGAGGGATTGCCACAAAGGAAGAATCCCCGACCATTGCACCGCTTGACACATTGTTTGCACACCCTGCTCCTCAAGCCAGGGCACACAGGTAATCTTGAGTAGCGCACTCTGCGCTACATGTTGCAGGGGATGGGGGGCACGGACACAGCAGGGAGCCAGCTGGCAAAAGCAGGATCACTACTGCACAATCCTTACGCTCCTCTGCCAGTAACAAGCCCTGCTCCACCATCCGTTCTGCTGCAATGGCTCGCATATAAGCTGAGGTGGGTAACGTTTCGGCACATTTTTTGTATAAACGAGTATATAATAAGGTATTTTTAAAGAAGGTAGGAATTTGGCAACCATTGATGCATTGAACTGATGATGCTTTATTTTAATTTTAGTCTGCTTTTAGAAAGCACGGGCTAGTTAAGAGCTTTAACAAGCTTTCTGTGTGTTTTATTGATGCCTGCAAGAAATGTTAATACTCAACTTGGCCACCAGGGATGCCATTGTTTTTGGAGTGATGGCTTGGCAGTGAAAGAGTTAAATTACTGTAGTAATTACTGGTTGTTTGGCTGTAGTGGGCACTTTACTGACCTCTGTGTCGATAGCTCTTACATCTCTCCTTCCTTCACCTTATTCAGTGGCAGCAGCTTCATTCCATTACCCCAGGGTACTCCCAGGGGAGTCACCCCTATTAACATTTGGTAAACTTCCCTCTTAACCTATTGATTAACACATTGGCCTCCATGATTGATGTTCAGCCTATTTATAGTGATGGCTGGGGGGAGTATAGCTGCAGCAATATGGAGCTGATATGCAGAGACAGGTGCTGCATGTTGGTGATGTTAGTGAGCTCACAAGTGGAGATGTGACTGGTTGGGGAAGCTTTCCTGGCCTGTAACTCCGGCTACGTTTTATCCATTCTTCACCTTCTTACTAGGATTTGAGACCCTCAGTGTGGTGGCTGCCTGTTGTACTGCCTGAATTTGGTGCTTCTTCCCCGCCCAGCTGAACAGCCAAAACTACGCGCTGTGGTAGCATTCCCTTCTACTGTGCTCATGCCAGCGCAGGTGACCAGTGTTCATACAGTGCTAAAATTGCACAGCGTTATTCAGAGTACAGTGTTCTCCCCAGAATTTCTTTCCAGCTGGGTGGCATGAAATAGTAGCCGGGTGGCAGGAAAAAGTGGGGCAAGATGTAAATGCAGGGCAACTCTACTTACAGCATAGGAGGAGGAGAGCCGATGACAGCCGGGTGGTCACTAAGGGCTGGGGCAGAAGGACGGCTGGTGGCCGCACATTTAGCCGCTGCTAAACGATTTCCTGCTACCGCGCAGAAAAGCGTTTGGGACCAGTTCACATCGGTTCCCGTTATTGCATCGGTTTTTGAGCCCATGGGGGGCACGGAACCGTGAACGCAGCCAAGGCGAGATAACCTGGTCTACTGTGACATTGATTCCAGCTGCCATCACTGTCCTTTTAAAAAAAAAGTGCCTCCATTCATTTGAATGGAACAGCAGTTGATCCCTTTTAAACGACACTTTCTTTGGCTTTTACCGCCCATGTGACCCAGCTGTAACTGCCCATCGAAATCTGATTCCTGCCACAGCCTTGGGCCTGGTTCACACTGTAGTAAAAACCGCTACATTTTCTGCAATGCATAAAACCCCAAATCGGTTGTGTACGTGCCCTGTGTTACTTGTAGGATGCGTTTACACTGGAGGTGCACAGATTGGATCGCAAATGTAAAGTGCCTACCTGCTGCATTTTCCCGCAACTGTGCTGTAAATTCAGCATTAGCCCTCGTGCCGTAAATGCTGCGAATCGGTCGCAATGGAAGCCGATAAGAACAGATGGTGTCCATTCTTGCTAGGCGTATCTCTGCATGCAAACCACCAACTTGCCAGTCTCGCGTGTTTTGATTCTGCCGCTACCGCTGACACCTGTTCCATCCACTGCATGGGAGAAGCAGATCAAAGCCCAGAAGAAGCATGGGGCACCCCATTGGTTTGCAGAAAAAAGAGAAAACTGCTTTTACAGAGAAAATTGTCATTGGGTCGTGGCGGATCAATGAGAATGCTCCCTATTGCTTGGTAGAACTCCCAGCAGCTGCTGGGTTTGCGCCGTAGTGTGAACCAGGCCTCAAGGCGGCCATACATGCATAGGCTGCCACCCAATGTAAATCTGATCAGAGAGATGCATTCTTTCCTCACACAGCAAATCGATTCTCCATAGATTTCAACAGTGGAAATGAAAGCAGATTCCCCAGTATTTAGTTTCAGCAATTCCCCAGTATTTAGGACTGGCGGGGACCACCTGACGCCCCCCTCCCCCCCAGCATTAAATACCCACCGAGCTCCCAGGCGGCTTTCCGGCATCCTCCATGCACAGCTCCTTGCTTGACACACTAGGAGCTGTGCATGGAAGCTGGAAAGCCGCCTTGAGCTACAGGACATCGCTGTAGGCTTGGTGAGTATTTTAAGGCCAGCAAACCCCCCCCCCCCCCCCAAACAAAAAACACAGTCCATGTTACCTCCTCAGGCATGCCGACTTCCGGTTGCCTGAGTTGTGGACAACGGGGAATTTGCTGTAGAAAGACGCGCCTTTGCATCGTTTCTGTGGGTTGGATATTTGTAGCAAGGCCCAGGTATATGTTCAGCAATCAACGCTCTGAGGTGACCCAGAGATTTATCCCTATTTGAACTAGTCTGGGACAGTATGCCAGCCTCTGGGCTACAGAAAGCAAATCACTGAGGCTGCCAGCGTGTTGTTCACAACTCCTTTTTAATTGACTTCTTGTGTTTTTCTCCTGTGGTGTTTATGGTTTCTGCAACCACAGAATTGTTGAGTAATTATGTCTCTCCATCTGCCGGAAAGAATCCGCTTAAGTTTTGTCAATGTAAATGTTTTTACAATATCCTCATAAGCACAGCTACAAGTGTTTGTATTTTGTATTGTGGCAGTAGAGTCCTGGTTGCCTTACTGTAAGGATAGACCTGTTGTGCCCATAGCAGTCAGTGAAAATGTTCTATTAACCAGGAAACATTGCAGCTGCTAAAATCACATCGCCCACTCATATTATTTCATCAATTTAATGTACCGCAGCCTCCTGCAAGAGCCGCATGTGTTTGGGCAGGCTTGCAGACTGTAGCCGCGAATGCTGTGATTACAGCGCAGGAGATTTGGGCGCAGCCGGCGCCACCAAAGGCCGTAATAGGAATTATGGCTATAGCGGCGCACAGTCAGTAACTTCGGCGCCGTATGTATGCATAATCATACACGGGGATATCTGGGGTTAGCAAAGGTATGATTATGCATACATTCCATGATTGAGGCACATAGCGCTGATGTCACTGCATCTAGTGCAGCGGACTGTTGCCACTGATATGGTTTGTCAAGCAATGTTGTATTATGCAATTAGGCGGCAATTTTGAATGCAAGGGGTGGGGTTACATGTGTGATTTCTGCTTACGGTATATGTCAGACTGTCTCTGATACACATTGTCACCATTCTGTGTTACCTTGACAAAGGGGGTCTCCGGGGCCCCAAAATGAATCGTTGGTCTATGGAATGGAATGGAGTCATATTCAATGAATACAAGTGGACTTGGTCTACAGTGAGTGTTTCAGACCTTCTGGATTTGTTTGGCCATGGACCTGGTACAGTATTGTTCAGCCCCATGATCCCTGCTGGTGAACAGTAACCTAAAGTGTGTACAAGGCTCCAAATGTTTGTGAGTAGCATTCTCGCCTTGTAGCACCACAGTCTTAGGTTTATAGATGGAGGTGTAGCCTGGCAGAGCATGGCATGAGCTGGCGACCTAAAACGGAGGGGGGGGATCTAAGTGATCCTTCCCCCTGAGGTTAAGTAACCTGTAGGAGTAGGATTTTAGGAGGAACATAAATATGTCTGTAGTGAAAAAACAAACTAATAGTTATTTGCAGGACTGTGGAGTCGAGGAGTCTGAGCAGTTTTGGGTACCTGGAGTCGGAGTGGGAGTCGGTGGTTTCAATAAACTGAGGAGTCAGAGTCGGGGAAATGTTTGTACCAATTCCACAGCCCTGGTTATTCGACTTGGACTTAAAAACAGCTCAGATAACTTTCATCACTGCTAGATTGCAGATTTGCCTTTTTTACTGAAGTGAAAATAAACTTACGAAATATTGCATTGTATGTGTAGTACGGCTAAGAAATAGTGCATTCGTAGCAAAGCAACTAGTCTCATTGTTTCCAGTACATGAAGAGTTAAGAAACTTCAGTTGTTATCTAAGCAAAAGAGCTTCTCTGAGCTCTCCAACCCAACTTGGGTAAGAGATGGTCCTGTTTTCTGAAGCACCTATACATCAAAGAAACGGTCAGAGATGCAGGGGAGTTCAAAGGGTTCTTAAAGTGAACCTCCGGACTAAAAATCGATTCAGCAGCACTGAAAAGGCTTGGTGTTTAACAGTTTCACAGCATCCGAACTTTGTTTCTCTTATACAAGCCTCATTTTTAGCTGCACAGAAGAAAACTGCCCGGGCAGTTTTCCCCTTATGCTGTGCAAAGCATGATGGGATTTCTGATTTTGTTGTTCTCGTTCTGCTGTTTTGGTGCAATTTCTTTTTTTTTTTTTTTTGAATTTGACATTTAAAGCCTAGTGTGTGCAGCTGGGAGGGGTGATCAGGACACAGGACAGTTGGAACTGTGTCTCCTGCTCCTTGTCACCTCCTTTCAACCAAAAAGATGGCTGCCCCCATGACAAAGATTTGCCTGTTTTTTTAAAACAGGGTGGGTAAAAGATTATATTACCTATCTATTCTAATTAACATAACTAATGTAACTTAATAACAGTATGTTTGTTTAGGCTGAAGTTCCCCTTTAACTCTGCTCTGTTTCATAGTTTCAAAAAAAGTATTTAACTGAAGATGGGAGACTCTTTTCTTTGCTACGAATGTTCTATTAATAATCCGTACTACACATGCAATTCATTATATCATAAGGTGTTTTTTTTTCACTTCAGTGTCACTTTAAACTGCCATTCACTCGGCAGCTTCTCTGAAAACTGTACAATTCCATTTTATCCGCCCCGCGATGCCCCAGCAGCCTGAAACCTCGTGCCATCTCTTTCCATCCACTCCTGCAGGTAAAAAGCCTCACAGAGCTGTATGGAGTCGTTCCAGCCTAGAAGCTCTGCGATTGTGATGAATCTCTTATGTCCTTATTAAATATTAACCAGCATGAAACGGTCACTGCTACGGCACAAAAACGGAAAGTTTCCATTCTGCCGGACAGACTCCTGCTGAGCGGTAAATGGGCTCCCTGCGGCACAAGCAACCTTCTAGCCGGCAGAAATAGAAGGGAGAGTGCTTGACGATTGCTTCATCTGGCTGCATCGCTGAGCGACTCTGCCCTCTCTGCCGTCTGCCACGCCAGGACCTGCCAAGAGCATACGGCTGCAAGGAACAGCGTGGGGTTCAGTGACAGTGTGTGATGGCTGCACGCACCGTGTACCCGCTCCTGGGCACAGTGCGCCTGTTGATCTGGCATCTTCAGCTGGCACGGCCGCCCCTCCCTGCTTCCCTGCAGGGTGAAAGTGTAATCTTCTTATCGCACTCTCCAATTTATTTAATGGAACACATGGCCAGACAGATGTTTGATTTATGGTCTTAGAACACACAGGGTAAACACAGTTCATGCAAGTTAAAGTAGACCTGTCCCTCAGTTCAGGTGTAGGATTCAAAATACCTTATATTTGCATTTTAAGAGTTTGCCACTGCTCCTTGTAGTTCTTCCTTTCAAGCTGAGAGGTATGAAGAGGAGGCATGTTCCATCTGCCACTCCCTACCCCTCCCAGTCAGGATACAGGAGGGATGTGTGGCAAGAGGCCACTCAGTCACTTTACCATAGAAGTCAGTGGAAGGAGTAATGCAATTATCCAGGCTCGGAGGGCAGTGTTTGGACAATAGATTTACATAATCTGCCAGGGAGAGTCATGCAGCCATTTATAAACTGCAAGTTGCTGTGACCGATAAGCCAAAAAGTTGGATATTTGGAATAGTTTTGAAGGGAACCGAGTAAAATTATTTAAAATAAACACATGATGTACCTGCAAATGAGTATTACATACTTACCTCACCATCAGTTCCTCTCAGAAGCTCACCATTTTCTTCTAACAATTCCTTTCAGTTCTGACAAGATTTTGTCAGAACTGAATATATCAGTTGCTGTCAGTTATATATTAGTTGCTGTTATAACGGAAAGGACAACCAATGTGCAAGGTAATTTCCATGGTTCCCTATGGCTTATGTGGGCGATATTAACAGTGTGCTGACTTCGAAGTTGTTACCTTGCCTGTTACCTTGTTTTTGCCTTTTTAAAAACGGTTGATGGAGAATTCCATCGATCACAGTGACAAACATGTCACGGTAGAGGAGAAAGAGATTGATGAGTAGAGTACACTCGAGGTAAGTATGACGTGTATGTTTATGTTGACTTTTAATTTTCAGTTCAGGTTTGCTTTAAGAACGTATTTGTATGATATCCCACTACTGGGACAGGGAATGCAGTTGTACAATGTTGCGGCATCGATCTCTGCCAGATCCGATCATTACGATTGAATCGGCTGGATATTGATCTTGCAATTCGAATAATATTTGGGCATCCTATCTAAACCAGCGCAAGGAAACCTGAGCAGACGTCCAGATCAAGGATTCTGCACCTCTCGTGTACCGGATTTGCACCACTCCAGTTCTCCTTTCCCTGGTTTCGATACATTTGCCAAAGACCGACTTGTCCTCTTTTCTGCCTTGCAGTCGGTAGTGTTTGTCCTGCGTTTTCTTTCTTTCTGTTAAATATCAGTTTGGCTACTTTTGCTCTCCAATCCGCTGCAAGCTGCTTTGTTGAACTTGTGCTGGAAAAGCCGGTTTGACTTGTTTGCATTTCCAAAACTGTTCTTGTAGCTGAGATTTAGTTTTTCAAGGCGGCCTCTGGCCAAGGGAAGGGCACCTGGGCAGACGTACGTTTGCTAATCCAATGACGTGACAGATCTTAAAGCCGCACTCCGGAGATAAGCGCTGTCAAAGTGCTGCACAGCATTCAGTGGCAGGGCTTGTACAGACTTGTAGTGCTTCTAACTGGGGTCTTCAGAGGTAGATCTCTGTACCTCACCTCACTGCTTCAGGTCACATGACTACAGTTTGAAAACCGCTTTTACCTCACTGTCCAGACTTGGCCTCTAATCTCCAGGGCCTCATTAAGATAAATACATTTCTTCTTCTCTCCTCTTCCGTCCCCCCCCCTTCCTCCTTGTGAAAAAATAAGGGGGGGGGGTGTAGGCTTTACTGAGTGTCTGGCCAAAAAGCTCCTAGGATTGGGGATTATGGGTTGTTGCACTGTGGTGGATTAGCCAGAGCAGGTAGTGTACCCGGTGCTCTGCTCTGGCAGTCCCCGCTAGGTGCTCACTTGGGGTGAAATTGTGACATGTATCAAATATATGGCAGTACATCTTCTACTCGCTAATTATGTGCTGGCCGGAAATGCCTGTTGTAATTTCACAAAGACATTCTTGTTTCCTGTGCAAATGGGTTATGTGAATAGGACCATAGAATAGCGTGGGTGCATTTTACTTGTCTCCTTAGACTAGAGTCTTGTAACATTTCTGCTGCCATCTAATGGTCTGGTATAACATTGCAGCTGTTTTGTAGCAGTCTTGTAAATCATGGCAGGAGCAGCAGCAGTCCTTGAGGCTATATACTAACAAAGAAAGAGAATTGGCTCTTGGGTGCATAAGAAATTATAAAACAATCTTTATTATCTTTACATGTATAATGACACACAAAATGAATAAATATATATGACTAGAATCCCCTTTAAAAACAGTGAAAGAATCCCACTGGGCAAAATCTTTGGTATAGTGAGGCTGCAGTCCTCACAATACCCCGCAAGAAAAAAGGGGGGTTCCACTCCAACAAAAACTCCACAGATAATAAATTATAGGCAAAAGAGGTTGGCTGATATGAATCCACTTGTAGAAAAGAAGCTGGCTGGGCCTAAAGAAATCCAGTCACATCACAATAAAGCTGGTTGTTAAGCGTATGACAGGCACCCACATCATAAAGGGGTGTATACACATACTGTGACATGTGGCATTCAAAAGGAGGCTCCCATAGAGCATATCGGCATAAACATGCAGGTCCCAGAGTCTGAGATCAAGAGCATGTGGCAAGGAACTGAATGCCACATGTCACAGTATGTGTATACACCCCTTTATGATGTGGGTGCCTGTCATACGCTTAACAACCAGCTTTATTGTGATGTGACTGGATTTCTTTAGGCCCAGCCAGCTTCTTTTCTACAAGTGGATTCATATCAGCCAACCTCTTTTGCCTATAATTTATTATCTGTGGAGTTTTTGTTGGAGTGGAACCCCCCTTTTTTCTTGCGGGGTATTTTGAGGACTGCAGCCTCACTATACCAAAGATTTTGCCCAGTGGGATTCTTTCTTTGTTTTTAAAGGGGATTCTAGTCATATATATATTTATTCATTTTGTGTGTCATTATACATGTAAAGATAATAAAGATTGTTTTATAATTTCTTATGCACCCAAGAGCCAATTCTCTTTCTTTGTTAGTATATATATTTCGTTGGCATGATGCATAAGAAAATCATTATTAAGATAATATTATTATAACAACCAATTGTTATCTCATTTGACCACCCTCCACATGAAATAGAGTTATTTTAGTTCAGTCCTTGAGGCTAGGTTTCCACTTGTGCGACTCTTCCACAAATTTTCGCAGTGGCAAGTGTGTATGAAAACCAATGATTGTGAATGGGCTAGTTTCCATTTCAAGCAAATTTTTGCATGACATTGTTTGTATGCGAGAAAAAACCTGACAGCCTGGTCTATAATTTTGCATGCCATATCCAAGTATTTGTATATAATTCGTAAAATTGAAATGCGATTTTTCGCGTCCATATTCGTACCAGAAAAACTCGTCATTCTGTTACTTGGCAGAACATATAAATTAGGGCCATTGCGAAAATTTGCATAAAAACGCATCTAAAGTACCTTATTTTTTTTATTTTTTATTTTTTTTAAATTTAATAAAAAACCTCATATGATTTTCCTGATGTGAAAATGCAATGTTACAGTGGAAACGTAGAATGAACTTCCTACTTGCTTAGTTGTCACATCTGACACGTCTGCGTAATGTCCCTGCAGGCATTAACATGGTTTCTGTCTGCTGTCATCTGCTATGAGAAAGCTGTACCTGTCTGTCTCTTACAAGGCGGCAGCAATCTGTATGGGGGCCCCTTTTCACTGCAAATACCAATCACTGTTGCAAATGCAATGTGATCTGATCGTGATTTGCAGCTATCTGACAAATGCATTTTCTGATCAATGCAGAGCAGTTTTTATGCATTTATTGTTATCCACATTGCAATTTCAATTTTTGAAGTGGTTTCATGCAACATAGGGGAATTGCAAAAAAAATTGCAAAGCACCACGCTTGCTGTTTGATTTTTGTGCTCTTTCATACACTTAACCCTAAATCTGTATTGAAGCATGACAGTCTCGTGTAACATGACCGCAGCGTTTTAGCATGACAGTTTCCTATAACATGTAGCATGCCCCTCTCATGTAACGTACACACAAGAAAAGCTATGGTCATCTGGGCTTTGGGACCAGACTTTTAAAGGGAAAAGCAGGTGCTTGACAGTCTTGTGCTACAACGCTGCTGTCCCATTTCACGAGTCTCATGTAACGTGACAGCAGTGTTGCAGCACTGACGGTCTCGTTTAATGTGACGGCAGTATTGTAGCATAAGTCTTATATAAGTCTCACTGTAGCTTGAAAGTCTTGTGTAACTTGACAGCAGTAGCATGGCAGTCTGTTGTAGTGTGTCAGCAGTAGCATTGTAGCAGAACAGTCTTGAGTAATGTGACAGCAGTAGTGTTGTAGCATGACAGTCTCGTGTAATGTGACAGCAGTGTTGTTGCATGACAGTCTCTTGTATTGTGACAGTAGTAGCATTGTAGCAGTACAGTCTCCTGTAGCAATGACAGGTCTCTTGTAATGTGACAGCAGTAACATTGTAGCATGACTATCCCCTGTGACATGATGGTGATACTGGTAGCAGTAGAGTTTGTAGCATGACTTTTTCCTGTAACATGACAGCAGTAGTGCTGCAGCAGGGCAGTCACATGTAACGTTACAGCAGAGTTGTAGTAGGACAGTCTCCTGTAACCTGACAGCAGTAGCGTTGTAGCATGACGGTCTCATGAAATATGACAGCAGTAGTGTTATAGCATGACAGTCTTGTGTAATGTGGCCGCAGTGTTGTAGCATGACTGTCTCATGTAATGTGACCGCAGTGTTGTAGCAGAACAGTCTCATGTAATGTGACTGCAGTGTTGTAGCAGAACAGTCTCATGTAATGTGATTGCAGTGTTGTCTTGCAGGGACAGAGAATCAGGCTGTGTACAGCTGCTGTGCAGTTTGTTAGTGATTTTCTGCTCTCTTTCTCCTCCAGATCATTGCTCCCTGTATTACATCTTTGTTTATCTCTCTCCCACTCGCTCTCTTCTCCCACTTCCTCCTGGATGCTGATGCTGCTCTCGCAGCCCCGCATCCTCGCTGCTGCTCCTGCCTCCTCAATGATGCATGCAGGCTCTGGCCTTCTTCATCCTCCACATTCCTCTGATGGCTTCTCTCCTACCAGCTCTGGGGTAGTGTTCAGGAGGCTGTCCAGAGAAAGTGTTTTTTCATCTCTCACTAATTGCCTTCCCTGCCTTGTTACACCGTGACTGGTTAATCCATGTGGATGGCAGGGCCAGCGTGGGAGGTGGAGGAGCGAGAGGTCAGCTCCGCTTGTAATCAGCACTATAGCCTTGTATCTTTGTGTGTGTGTGTATAGATTCTTACACACATTCAAATTATGTCACCCAAAGCGATGGTTAAGGGATTGTTAGGGTGATAGTTATCAGAATAATCGCTGTACAGGCGCTGCGTGGCTATTGACAAGCAGCCTGTTCTGTTTATGGAGAGGGGATGGGGTACAATAAGCTGCGAATGAGTGGCAATCTCATGTTGGGAAGAACAATATGTAACTTGGCGCTCATTTCGCATATAGCATTCCTTCAGGATGTACCACTAAACAGCATCATGGGGCAGCTGTACACCTGCCACATTTTACAAAAGACTATCACAAACCGTTGCCTTTGACAACGTCTTTTTAATGTGTCCATAGCAAACCTGAAATGAGAGGAATAGGCAGGCTACCATCTTCATTCCTTTATAAACCATGCCTGTTGCCTGGCTGTTAACAGAGCTTTTGCTTGAGTTGTTATTGAGCTGCACTCCTGCAACAAGCATGGAGTCAAAGCATCTGATCTGTATGCTCATTCCGGACCAGTGAGTTGTAGTATTATAAGCAGAGCATCAGCACAGAAGAGTGGCAATGTTTGAGAATGAAGATGGCAGCCTCCATAGCCTTCTCACTTTGGGTACCCTTTAAATGGTTGAGCTCCATAATGGTGTTTTTATTTTTTTCCAGTGAGCCTCCCCTATAAGAGAGATTCATAATGAAGTGTGCCGTTTTGGTGAACCTCAGTACTTGCGAGATGCTGCTCCTCTGGTTCCTGGCTCATATGGAATGAACCATCTTGGTGGATCAGATGCATCTGCTGCATTTTGTAGTTCCCAAGAGTGTCTGTCTTGCCTGCACCGCAATGCATGCTGGGAGATGTAGTCTGTTAGGGAAGCCTTTGGAGCACCCAGGTGCTTAGAACCAGAGTCAGACTTTAACCCAACATCATTCAGGGACAGGATGAGGGTTAACTGGCTCAGACGTCATTACAGAATAGAGCGCAGCCATAAGTATAACGGTGGTGATATATGTATGCATGTGGAGTAGCCTGGAGGTGTGCTAGTTCTGTCCTCTGTTGTTAGCTGTATGTATGGAGGGAGGAAAGTGCCCTTGGATTATCCACAACTCTTCAGCTAGAGGCGGCTAATATTTTCTTATCCTGACATCAGAATGTTTGCCTGTGATTGCGGATCTTTATGGGGAGTGTGACCGACCTATAGACTGGTGAATGTGCCCGACAGCCATTTAATGAGTGGCTACTTACACCGCAGGTCTTACAACTTGGGCGATTTGCTAGAGAATATCTACGGTGAAGGGCAGTCATTCTTTTTCTGCTTTCATTTTATACATCCAATCAAATGCAGCATGCAGTATAAATATAATAAAATGAAAACGACTGAGGGCTGAAGTAGTTAAAAAACCAGTCCAATTAACTTGCATTAAAATCACTGCAAAATTGCTGCAATGCAGTTTTTAGAAAAATCATGATCGCTGCAATTTTACCACAAATGTAACCAGTTTGGGAGTGCGGTAAGTAAAATATACACCACCTCTGTGGCTCTCCTAGTTGTGGTACGGCGTACATTTTACACCACGGCTTACCTCGCTCCCGAGCCAATCGCTGCTTGCCGCAACTGCGTTCTCGACTTCTCGTGCATTTAAAAAATTAGATACTTCAGGAGAGGGAAACCTCTAGATAATCCAGAGGCTCCACCCCATCCCCCTCCAGCTCACCATTCCAGTGCTGGGACCCTCTGAACCTATTCGGCAAAGCCAGGTTGAATACCTTTGCACAGCCACGCCCCCATTTGTATGAGAGCGTGGCTGCAGTCACGCCTGCGCAGTAGCATGGAGTCCCTTGTGCAAGGCTTCTTCCTCTGTGCTACTGTGTTGGCTATCCATACAGTAGTGCTCATACACTGACAGGAGCATGGGCTTGAAGAAAAAGTGGGTCCTTCCGCGGATCAGTGGCCTGCAGGGGGTGATTGGAGAAGCCTCTGGGTTATCTAGCGGCTTCCCTTCAATGATGTATCTTAAAGTAAATCCTAGGTGACGTATGGATAAGAGTTTTACTTACCTGGGGCTTCTTCTAACCCCTAGAAATCTGTCTGGTCCCACACAGCAGTTCCGTTCTCCACCAGGTTCTCACTGGCAGCCCCCTAATGATTGGCGACTAGTCTGGTTGGCGTCTTGTGCACATGTGCACGTCTCCCATGATCGGCGATGGGAGTGTCCTGCACCTGCCCAGTAGCACTGCACCGGCGCAGAACTCTCCTGACTTCGGGGCTGACGGTGGGATCCTGGAGGAGGTTGGAACTGCTGTGGGGGACCAGACACACTTCTAGGGGTTGGAAGAAGCCCCAGGTAAGTAAAACTTTATATACAAATGTCACCTTTAAATAGCCTTTAACTTTGTCTTTTTTTTCAACTCACACGTTTACTTGAAGAGACTGATATGGCATCAGTAAATGAAGGCGCTTTTACAAAATGTAGCACAGCCACACACACACACACACACACACACACACACACACACACACACACACACACACACACACACACACACACACACACCGCTACACACACACACTCCGCTACACACACACACACCGCTACACACACACACACACCGCTACACACACACACACCGCTACACACACACACACCGCTACACACACACACACCGCTACACACACACACACCGCTACACACACACACACCGCTACACACACACACACCGCTACACACACACACACCGCTACACACACACACACCGCTACACACACACACACCGCTACACACACACACACCGCTACACACACACACACCGCTACACACACACACACACACACACACACAACGCTACACACACACCGCTACACACACACACACACACCGCTACACACACACACCGCTACACACACATACACACACACACCGCTACACACACATACACACACACACCGCTACACACACACACACACACACACACCGCTACACACACACACACACACACACACACAGCCACACACACACACAGCCACACACACACACACAGCCACACACACACACGCACACACACACACACACAGACACACACACACACAGACACACACACACACAGACACACACACACACACACACACACACACACACACACACACACACACACACACACACAGAGACACACACACACACACGCGCTGCACACAGTGCTTGATTCACTAAAGTGTGATAACTACTGTCACAGCAGTTATCACGCGATCTGCGTGCGAACAGCGTTACTTTGAGTGATAAGCAAAGGTTTGCGCGCGATAACGTTTCACGTGAAAAACGCATGTGATCGCGCACAAACCTTCCCTTATCACGTGAAGTAACGCTGTTCGCGCACAAACCTTTGCACGTACAGATCGCGTGATAATTGCTGTGATGGCACTTATCACACTTTAGTGAATCAAGCCCATACAGCGCAGTGCTACACACACATGCAGCACTACACACATGCAGCGCAGAGCTACACACACATGCAGCGCTACACACACATGCAGCGCTACACACACACACACACAGCGCTACACACACATATGCAGCACTACACACATACAGCGCAGAGCTACACAGGGTTAGGACATTTGTAGCTTGATTTGAGCATTACTTTTTTAACACAGTGGGGATTTCTTTGCACACTAGTAGCCATCTTTGTACTATGGTTTACTATATGTCAGGTTGTATATTCTGCTTTTGTGCTGAGAAGCTGCAGCAGAGGTGTGTTTAGCTAACCAATTATGGGTGAATTTAGGTCCAATATGCCAAGCAGAGCGACCCCATCCAAGAGGAATTGAATTATGATTGATTCCTACACCACACAGCAAATGTAATCTAGCAGTACTTGCTGCTAAAGGTTTGTGTCAGATCCCGCAGGACATCTCCAGAGGTCTTGTAGAGTCCAAGCCTCAATGGGTCAGAGGGGTTTTGTGTGTGTAAATATATACCAGCATACACATTTACCAGTCAAAACATGAAACCACTTGCCTATTATTTTGTAGGCCTCTATTGTACTACTGAAATGGTGAATTTTGTTTCATTCTGGTTACTAGAGATGCCGAAGTGCTGAAATTTAGCGCAAAACTCTGTAATGAAATTTGGATTTGCAAAAATATGTTCACAATTTCACTTAGATTTTTGCATTCATGTTTTTTGCGCATGCTCAGCTCAGCAAACATTTTCTGCTATTCATACGAAAATCTAGAACACAAAGTGTGTACTGAACATGCTTAAAGTGGACCTTAACTTGTGCACGTGGACACAAGGAAAACACAGAGCAATCCACCCTGTTTGTGTTTAGAAGGAACAGCCTGTCTAATTCCCTCTCAGCTGAAGTAATCACAATTGTAATTTGATCTCTCAGCTGTGTCAGCACAGGAATCTCGGCAGCCTCCGCTAATTTACAAACAGGATGTTAACCCTTTGTCTGCTTCCAGGAAGGCAGGAAGTAGACACTGCAGATTTATCTTTTTAAAGTTTTTTTTCTTTAAAGATTATGCTTTTGCTTATCTTCTAGAGCAGAGAAGACGTTCTGAGTTCAGGCCTCCTCCAAGGGACATTAGCATGAAAATGCTAAGCAAAATTGTTTCGGAATTTGCATGGCAAAATTCCATTATTCAATTGCAAAAGTCGGAATTGGCAAAAACCGTGCGCTCATCCCTACAAGTTGCATTAAGAGCGAGTGAACAGTACAGCAGTCACTATGTGGTGATGTCAGGAACCGACATAAACGAATATTTCTACCTATGGCCTTATGTACGGTAATTAGGCTGCAGTCACACTACTAGATGAAGTGCTCCTGTTTTTGTTTTGTTTTTGTTTTTTCGTGCGGTTCTGACAGTTTCGTTTTTGCGTAATCATCCGCTCGTTACCTGTTGCCATAATGTTTGCGCTTCTCTGCTGCCAATTGTTTAAAGCTTCTGCATACTGGAAATGCTGGTATATTGATCCCAGAACACCCCATCCAATAGATCAGGTTCCCGGTGGTTTACAGAAGACCAATGGGAATCCTCCATGAACATCAGGGAGGATTTTGATTGGTCCACTGCTCAATGAACCAATCAGAATCTTCCCTGCGGATGGACGATTCCAATTGGTCTATTCCAAATCAATTGGAGCCTGATGGGCCTCGGATCGGTATACTGGCGTTTCTTCTGTTTAGATCCGTTCCGTTCGTTTACGATTAACAGAACATTTTTGTATACAGTGTGAAACAAGCCTAACACACACACACGCACTGTATGTCTAGCCCCGCTTGGAAGCAGAAATGAATTTCCCGGCAGACTGCAGTCAGGAGTTGGTGCGCAGAGAGGGACTACTGCAATCCTCCACTATATAAAATCAATCAATATATGAAGGACAACAAAGCTAAATTTACATAAATGGCTTGTATGGTTTGGAGCTGATCAATATGTGAAGGACGACGGAGGTATATTTACATAAATAGCTTGTCTTATTTCATTTCTTCCACTAAGCACTGGCCCGCCCTGCAATATAGTACTGAATATTTTTTTTCTGCAGATCGCTTCGGATCTGTGCGGACATATTGTCGGCATTAGAATGTTAGCTTCGCAGCCGCTAATAATCTGCCATATACTTTATTTTCAGCATGTCTTTCTGCAAGGCACTGAATGAGGAACAGAGATATTGTCTCCTTATCAATAACGTGCATTGAATGCTTTTGCTCTCTGTATGGGAATGTTCTTGCTGACTTCAGGTGAAAAGTCGCATCTAATGTTGGAAACACACTATGCAATTTCCGTTCTGATCAGGTAATCTGACGGGAAGTTGTATCAGGTGTACAGTACATGTCCAAACTGCACTCCATCGATAAAGGGATCGATCGTCCGATAACTTCATAAAATTGGTCCCTTTATCAATCAGAAACAGATCGGACAGGTAGGAAATAATCACCCAATTCCAATTGGTCAGACCGTAAGTTGCATTGTGTGTTCTTAGCCTATCTGAGAAAAAGGCAGCAAAAAGATGCTGACAATGAGACTAATGAAGTGAGAGGGCTTTGGAAGCTGCCATATTTTTTTCACTGAGGCCGACTTCAGACTGTTTATTGGCGGCAGCGTTATAGTGCTGTGCCGCCAAATACAGGCCTGTGGGGATTACCATGTTAGTATGCGGTAATCCCCTTCTGGCCGGGATCCAAACAGGAAGGGATGCTCGCTTTTGGTCACTCCCTGTTTTAGATCTACAGAAGTGCACGGCAACGTATTGTAAAAATACGCTTCTGCGCATGCACACCACAACCTTGCAATGACAACATTGTAGCAAACCCTGCATCGGCATAGAAAGACATGACTTCCGGTTAGCTGCAGAGGTCGCGCGGTAATGCCGGTTTGTCCGCGCGGTAGACCGGCGACTTCCGGCACACCACACTGCATGCTGTGTGAAAGCACCCATAGGCTTTCCTTTGCATAGCGGTGAGGTTCTGTAAAATGACCCACCGCACCGTGCCAGTGTGAAAGGGCCTTAATACTTCTAGCCATAGACCCTGAACAAGCATGCAGCAGATCAGGCGATTCTGACATTATCAGATCTGACTAGATTGGCTGCATGCCAGGTGTGTAATGCAGATACTTCTGCAGCCAAATGGCCTACCAGGGCTGGCAGAACACTGGTATTGCTTAAAAGGAAATAAAAATGGCAGCCACCTTATACATCTCACTTCAGTTGGCCTTTAAGTAAAAATGAAAAAGTACCGGTAACCTTAGGTGCCATTTACACTTAATCTGTTGCTCGGTTATAACTGAAAGGACAACTGATTTTCAAAGTAATGCCCATGTTTTCCTATGGCTCAGATCACACGATACGCGTTTTAACTAAAAGATTTTTTATAATGCACTGCTATGGAGAAGAAGAAAAAATGTGTTCCAACTGATAAACTGTAAATGGGGCCTTAGGCATGATACTAGTCGGTATTGGCTCATTGGGCAGCACGATGCAGCACTGGGTCCCCGGTTCGAATCCCAGCTAGGTCAACATCTGCAAGGAGTTTGTATGTTCTCCCCGTGTCTGCGTGGGTTTCCTCTGGGTACTCCGGTTTCCTCCCACATCCCAAAAACATACAGACAAGTTAATTGGCTTCCCCTTAAAATTGGCCCTAGACTACGATGCATACACAGACAAAAGACTATGGTAGGGACTAGATTGTGAGCTCCTCTGAGGGTTAGTTTGGTGACAGTATAGTCTATACAACGCTGCGGAAGATGTCGGCGCTATATTAATAATAATAATAACAATAATAATAATAATAATAATAATTGGCTCTTTCCACTGCAAGAAAGATCTTTATCAAGATTTTTGTTAGCTGAAAAAGCAACTGGTCAGGATAGATTATTTCATGTATCCTTGGCAACCCAGCCAGTGGATGAACGGTGGGCCTTTATTTATGCAAGCAGTGCCGGATTTCTGGAAGGGACACAAAGGCCTGGGCCTTGGGCGACCCAACATGGGAGAGGGGTTGCTGAATCTGGAAGAGAAGGCTGCAAATGGGGAGCAATCTATGAAAGAGAAGAGATCCTGCTTAGGCCTGAGAGGCCACTGCAGAGTGCTTTTAGATCCAGCAGCGCTGTGTTTGCTTTTAAAAAAACGCATCCATTGACTTGCATAAAAATTGCAGTAAAATCGCTGCAAAATTCCTGCGATGGCGATTTTTCGAAGAATTATAGTGATTTTGCTGCAATTTTACTGTTCTTTTTATGCAAGTCAATGAGAGCTACAAGCAAGTTTGCCTAGGGGTGGAAAAAATATAAATCTGGCCTTGTTTGCAAGTGGTAACTCAGCTTGAGGTGCTTGCCAACCTGTTATATGCAGAGGAAATTTAAAAGGATGCTTAACTGTAAAAACAACTGGCCAGCTACTTACTTGGGGCTTCTTCCAGCCCTCTGAAGTCCTTCTGCTCCCTCGTTGTCATTTAACGCTGCGCCGTTCCTCCGCTTTCCCCCTCTGGAAATAGGACATCTCGGCTGGCTACTGTGTATGCGCCGCCTCACGCCTCCTTGATCGCACTCCCATAGCTGGGAGCGTTTTGCGCATATGTAGCTCCAATTTTTACTCACTGCGCAAGTGCAGAAAGCTCACGGCCACTGTGACCTCCCCGCTCACAGCGATCAAACCTGCCAGTAATTGAACGGAAAAATTGACTAGTGAGTGGCTACGTTAAGTTTTCATCTACACCAGGACTGGGCACATTTATGTTGATTTCAGAAGCCAGTCTTTCTATACCATAAGAGAATAATGGTCAGGAGCCAGCTATAATGTTTAAGGAGCCTTTACTTACATGTGGCCTTGGTTTGTTTTCCTAGCTTGGGATTGCTCTGACATATGCTGTACTTTATAGGTTTCCATTAGAATGTAATGTTTAATCTTTTAACAACAATATCAAGTGCAGGGAGCAGGGCTGTGGAGTCAGTACAAAAATCATCCGACTCCTCAGTTTATGAAACCATCGACTCAGACTCCAACTCAGACTCCCGATACCCATAATGGCTACAACTCTTCAACTCCGACTCCTTAGTATAATATTTACCAGGGCTGTGCATTTTGTACAAAAATCATCCAACTACGACTCACGACTCCAACTCCAGATACCCAAAATTACTCAGAGTTCTCGACTCTGACTCCACAGTCCTGGCAGGGAAGGTGTCAGGTGAAGAAGATGCTGATCAGAGGCGTAACTAGAAATGACCTGGCCCTGCTGTGAAACTTTGGATGGGGCTGTAGTGGGGCTCAGTGTATGATTTGTGTGCGGGCAAAAGACTAAGCCCAAATGATAAAAACAGCCCAAACAATATCTGTAAGCCTAACTGCATCTTACCCCCGCTGTACGGCGCCTTGGAGGGGGAATAGTAAATAATGCTGCTGGGAAATTTGCCACAGCACCACCGTTATTCGGCTTCATCCTGCGCCCAAATTTCTTGGTGTAAGTGATGACAAATTACTTTCCTCCAGATGAAACTGCTACAAATCGCCTTTTATTTGCCTCTTGCTTGAGTTGCTCTGATTTGTGTTTCTTCTTATCCCTGCAGATGTTCAGCATCACCCATCATAGCCGTGTAATCAGAGAGGCATGAAAGTAAGTATTCAAGAAAACCTGTGTGGCTTTGTGACCGCAATTATTTTACTTTGAAACTATAATGTATCGGACTTTTTTTGTTCCTGATGTCCTATCCCCCTGGAAGGCCCGCCTCCTCTGCTAGTCCTCAGTTATAAATGCAAAAAGGTAAACCTGAATTTAATACCTTATTAAAGCTTGTCAGCTACACTATATGCAATGGGGTGAGACCAGGTGACCTCCTGAAGGGTCTCAACCCATAACACATAGTGATACTGAAATGCTTTTAATTTACTGTTAAACAAAAGTTTGCCTTCAGATTTACTTAGTTATGCTGCTTTATTGTGGCTGTGTCCACTCTTTGCCTAAACCGCTAGTGTCACACGTGCGGATCGATGATGCCATCAGTGTGCTGCAGCCCCCCCCTCCCGTCATAGGTTTACGATATCCGTCCCCCACCAACTACACTTGAACTTCAGCATAAAAGCTCTACCAAAGCTGGGTACACATGTACGGTGAATGTCGTTCAGCAGGGATCAGGATGCGATCTATTGGTCAACAGTTTGGGCTGAGCTCTGTACAGATGGAGGAGAGACAATTAAGATGGTGGGGAGAGGGAGAAAGCAATGCGCTCTGCAAAGTCAATCTGCCAAGAGAATGAGGAGGGTTGAGAGCCGCTGTACACACTCTAGATTCTCAGTAGAAGACCTGTTTTTGCTGGCTGCCTCTGCTTAAAACTGTTGTATGTGTGTGTACAAAGCTTTACCCTCTACTGTATGTCTTAGCACTGCCCCCAAATCCTCCTGTAATGTAAACACTTGTCAATCTATTCCTTCTGCCTTAGTAATGCCAACTCCTCTTTAACCCAATACTATTCCATCACTGTGTCAAAGTAATGGTAACTTCCCTTTAACAAAAATGTTTTGTATTTTTTAAATACAGTAAAAGCCCCAGTATCCAGTACAGGCAGGGATTGCCTGATGCTGGATATGTGCAGTGGAGGAAATAATTATTTGACCCCTCACTGATTTTGTAAGTTTGTCCAATGACAAAGAAATGAAGTCTCAGAACAGTATCATTTCAATGGTAGGTTTATTTTAACAGTGGCAGATAGCACATCAAAAGGAAAATCGAAAAAATAACCTTAAATAAAAGATAGCAACTGATTTGCATTTCATTGAGTGAAATAAGTTTTTGAACCCCTACCAACCATTAAGAGTTCTGGCTCCCACAGCGTGGTTAGACACTTCTACTCAATTAGTCATCCTCATTAAGGACACCTGTCTTAACTAGTCACCTGTATAAAAGACACCTGTCCACAGAATCAATCAATCAAGCAGATTCCAAACTCTCCAACATGGAAAAGACCAAAGAGCTGTCCAAGGATGTCAGAGACAAAATTGTAGACCTGCACAAGGCTGGAATGGGCAACAAAACCATTAGCAAGAAGCTGGGAGAGAAGGTGACAACTGTTGGTGCGATTGTTCGAAAATGGAAGGAGCACAAAATGACCATCAATCGACCTCGCTCTCGGGCTCCACGCAAGATCTCACCTCGTGGGGTGTCAATGGTTCTGAGAAAGGTGAAAAAGCATCCTAGAACTACACGGGAGGAGTTAGTGAATGACCTCAAATTAGCAGGGACCACAGTCACCAACACTGTTAAAATAAACCTACCATTGAAATGATACTGTTCTGAGACTTTTCATTTCTTTGTCATTGGACAAACTTGCAAAATCAGTGAGGGGTCAAATAATTATTTCCTCCACTGTATGCCTGCCAGTTGCTTGAGAAGTCAAGCAGCCATCCCTAAAATAACAACACTAACCATCCTCCTTGCTGAGCTGTTTGCAGAAGAAGCGACTTATTGAACCTCCGGCCATCTTCTACACTTCCTGCAGCTTTCAAGCAGCAGGATTAGCCATACTATGCCAGGGGGGAAAAAAACTACATATATAAGTAGATAAATACTTGATCTACTTACATAACACATGTATTGTACTGTCCATATTTTGATTTCAGTGAATGATATATAGTAAATGAAGAGAATTCTGTTCCTGGTGGGAACCATGCCCTTTGTTCACAGTTTAGGCTAAATCCTGATGTCATTTCTGCCCTTTACTTTCTTTTTTCTTTTCTCCTCCAATCGCTGAGTCACCCCAGCCTTGCTTGTAAACACAAGTGAGCAGTGGATCATGTTTCAGATAGGCAGCTAGGCAGAGAAATAAATGGAAGAGGAGGAATATATTATAGATAAAAATAACCCCCAGCACTGACTGGCACGGACTACTAAAGGGCCAGTGCTCCTTAAAGAAAACCTGAACCGAAAATTAAAAGTCGAAATAAACATACACAAGTCATACTTACCTCCCGTGTAGTATACTCCTCAATCTCTTTCTCCTTTCCCACGTCCTGTTTGTCCACTGTGATCAAGGGAATTCTCCGTCCTCCATTTTGAAAATGGCCATTACCCATAACAGCTTCCTGGTCAGCACACTGTTAAACTGTAACATCGCCCACTTGAGCCATAGGGAATCAAACATTACTTGGCACATCAGTTGTCCTCTCAGCTATAACTGACAGCAACTGATATATTTAAGTTCTGACAAAATGTTGTCAGAACTGGAAGGGATCATTGTCAGAAAAAAATGGTGAGCTTCTGAGAGGAACTGATGGCAAGGTAACTATGTAATGTTCATTTGAAGTTACCTCATGTGTTTATTTTAAATAATTTTACTCAGTACAGGTTCTCTTTAAGTATGTGATAACTCCAAACCATAACAGCAGAAAAAGTTTTGAATACAGGATTAGCATCTATCTTTATCACTTCATACACTCAGAACAGTTGCTGTTAAAATTTGATTTTTATGGTGACACCATCATTGGCTTTCAGGGTCCATTGACAAGTATACTTTGCAATGCTACTACCACCAGGTGCCTACAGTTACTTGCATTATTCCATACCTGACTTCCTGTAGCCCCCAGTTCCAGGTACAAACTGAAAGGGAAACATTTGCGTCTGTATTCCGGAGCACCCATGTCAACGGATTAGTGGATAACAGGAACTGGGGCTCAGGTCAGAGATGTTAGATGCCTATTAGAAATGCAGGCTCTATGTTCAAGGAGTAATGTAAGGGTAACCTATAAGGAAAAAAAAATGTAACCTACCTGGAGCTTCTACCGGCTTCCCGCAGACGTCCTGTGCCCGCGCTGGTAATCTACGATCCTCCGGTCCCCACCGTGGCTTGCTTCTGGGTTTTGCTACTTTAATATCACTGATGTTGCCGGGAGCTCCCTGCTGATCCTCTGCCTCTAAAGCTGGCCATACACTAGGCTGATTCCCCGATGATCGACCGCAGATTCGATCACTGGGATCGAATCTGCTGTCACATCGTACACGCTACGCGCTAAATTTCGATCTATTTTATCCCGAAATAGATCGATCCCGTCGATCGCTCAGTGCGGGAAATTACCGTTGATCGCCCGCAGTTAGGGAGCGCGTCGCTAGCGGCGTTCGAGTGCCCGACGACCGACGCAATACAGCAGCAATACATTACCTGCTCCGCCGGCGCGACTCCCCAGGTCTCCCCTGTCTTCTTCTCCGCTCTGGTCTGGTCTCTGGGTCCAGCATGCTTCACTTCCTCCTGTCCCGCCAGGAAGTTTAAACAGTAGAGGGCGCTCTACTGTTTAAACT
Source organism: Hyperolius riggenbachi (assembly GCF_040937935.1). Taxonomy (NCBI): domain Eukaryota; kingdom Metazoa; phylum Chordata; class Amphibia; order Anura; family Hyperoliidae; genus Hyperolius; species Hyperolius riggenbachi. Next base: position 71,976,824 of record NC_090654.1, on the reverse strand, counting down.
TCCTCCAGACAGGAAGAAGTGAAGCATGCCGGACCCGGAGACCAGACCAGAGTGGAGAAGACAGTGGAGACCTGGGGAGTCGCGCCGACGGAGCAGGTAATGTATACGGGGGAGGGGGGGGGGCGACAGCACCACCACCACCACCACCACCGATTGTGAACGGTTTCATGCTGAAATCTATTCACAATCTGTTTGCAGTAAAGGAAGCCATACGATCCCTCTCTGATCAGATTCGATCAGAGAGGGATCTATCTGTTGGTCGAATCTGATACCAAATCGACCAGTGTATGGCTACTTTAATACTTTTAGCCATAGACCCTGAACAAGCATGCAGCATATCCGATGTTTCTGGCATTATTGTCAGATATGGCAAGATTATCATCATGCTTGTTTCTGGTTTTATTCAGTCACTACTGCAGCCAAATAGATCAGCAAGGCTGCCAGGCAACCAATATTGTTTAAAAGGAATTAAATATTGCAGCCTCCATATACCTCTCACTTCAGTTGTCCTTTGTTTGTACCAGACTTATCCCCCTGAATGAAGGGACTTTAGATTGTATGATCACATTTTTAAGACAGCATATAGAGCTTTGTTTGAGATAACCTAAGAGGTAACATTTAAGGACTTTGATCGCAAAGCTTATTGTATTTCGATTTCTGCCTAAAGATGGGTTTCTGCAAACGGGACCTATAGCAGCTCAGCTGAAAAAGATAAAAGAAGCCTTTTAAGAAAGGACTACCTTTTGGCTATGCACCCTTATTCTGTTTAAATCGCAGTGCTTTGAGGAGATCCAATGCGTTGTAACATTGTACTTTGAGTATTGGCTGGTGCAGGGGTCCCTGACTGAAGATGCATTTCCAATACTGGTTAGTCACATTTTTACACGGTTAAAACCAGGGCTGTGGCGTCGAGCCCCCCCAGTTCCTGCCATCCTCTAGTCGAGGAGTTTGAGCAATTTTGGGTACCTGGAATTGGTGGTTTTAGAAAATTTTTGGACCGACTTCACAGCCCTGGTTAAAACAAGCTAAGCTGCTTTGTGCCAACACAGGATTAGGGTAATTGGTGCCTGAAGCTTTTTCATGCAGTACTGTCACTCATTGTGGTGCTTTCTCATGTGGCTTCTTCCTTAGCCAAGGCACACATAGTAAGTTGGAGAATGACAAATTACCCCACCAGGGGGAGCTCATCGACACACTGAAATAATCACATACGCTGATCAGCCACAACATTTCAAATGTAACACTGATTACAGCATACCTCCCAACTTGTTGAGATGAGAAAGAGGGACACTTAAGCCACGCCCCATCACACCCCTAGTCTTGCATACCATGAAGATTTCATAAGAAAAATTTTGTTTTAGAATTCAAACCAAACTGGTCCTTTCTATCCTGGTTCATTTTCCTTCATATTAACATTTTAAAATCAGTAATATATCAATTTCAAGGATGGGAATAAAGTTTAGAGTCAATCAAACAATTATTTAGTAGAGAAATATATATATATATATATATATATATATATATATATATATATATATATATTTACATAGAAAGGGACAAAGTCCTGAAAGAGGGGCAAATGAGGAGGAAAGAGGGACAGGGCTCCCAAAGAGGGGCTGTCCCTCCAAAAGAGGGACAGCTGGGAGCTATGATTACAGTATTTCATTCCATGGCATCTACAGTATAAAGGGTTGGTAATACAATGGGCTGTAAGTGAACTGTTGGCTGATAACCTACAAGCGAACAAATGGGGAAACAGAGTGGCTACACAAGGTGACCCCTGGAATTAACAACTGTAGAGTGCTTTGGGGGCCACCAGAAAATACTTGGCGAGTGTTAAAGTGAACCCAAGGTGAAAATAAACCGAACAATTGTGTTTATGCTCCTACTCTTAAATATGACGTTTTTTTAGATATCCCAGAGTTATCCTCTGTAATAAAACCCCTGTGTCCCTGTGTCACGCTGTCCCTGCGTCATGCAGTCCCTGTGTAGCTGGGTCTATGCTATTTGCTACTGCGCATGTGCACAGCGCGGACCCAGCCTCACAGAGACAGGAGGACCAGGGAGCCGAGCGGGCGTGTGAGCGGGTGGCCGGGTGTGAGGCGGGTGCACACACAGTAACATGTGGCAGGCGGCGGCGAGAAACAGGCCTTAGAGCCCGTTTTTGAACGGGCCTGGGTCTGCTAGTATTATCCACTTTACCCCCGCGCGTACGTATTTCTCCGCCCCTTTTTCCATCCTTTAAAAACCAGGGACGGAGAAACACGTACTTTCCGCGTTCCCGACGCTGCCCGCGCTCCCGCTCGTAAACACGCCGCCCGCCGCTAGTAGAACCGCCGCCGCCCGCTCGCCCAGAGATCAATGAACGGGAAAATCCATTCCCGTTCGTTGATCTAAGCCCCGCAATGATCAGCTGCTCTCCTATGGGCAGCGCGATCATTGTGAGAAAAAACTCACGTGTCCATGCTCATTATACTTCGAGGTCGCATTAAAGAGAATCTGTATTGTTAAAATCGCACAAAAGTAAACATACCAGTGCGTTAAGGGACATCTCCTATTACCCTCTGTCACAATTTCGCCGCTCCCCGCCGCATTAAAAGCGGTTAAAAACAGTTTTAAAAAGTTTGTTTATAAACAAACAAAATGGCCACCAAAACAGGAAGTAGGTTGATGTACAGTATGTCCACACATAGAAAATACATCCATACACAAGCAGGCTGTATACAGCATTCCTTTTGAATCTCAAGAGATCATTTGTGTGTTTCTTTCCCCCCTGAGGGGGGAGTGCATAGCAGAACCACAACACTGAAGAACTTGGCAGCCTTCCAGACACAGGCTGACAAGTCTGACAAGGGAAAGATACATTGATTTATTACAGAGACTGTGATAGTACAAAGTGCTGCAGTAAGCCAGAACACATTAGAATAGCTTTTGGAACTTGTAGGATGATAAAAAACAGGATGCAATTTTTGTTACGGAGTCTCTTTAAAACAAAAAGTTACTGTGGCCATCTTGTGGCCAAATAGTAAACTACACCCTACACATTTTTCACATACAAATAAATGACTTTTACACATAAAATTAACTCATTACCTCCCACACTCCCCATTTTTTTTTTTTGTAATTAAAAAAAAAATAAAAAAAATACATAAATAGTTACCTTAGGGACTGAACTTTTTAAATATTTATGTCAAGAGGGTATAACACTGTTACTTTATAAACTATGGGCTTGTAATTAGGGATGGACGCAAAACTGAAAAAAATGCACCTTTATTTCCAAATAAAATATTGGCGCCAAACATTGTGATAGGGACATAATTTAAATGGTTTTATAACCGGGACAAAAGGGCAAATACGTTTCATGGGTTTTAATTACAGTAGCATGCATTATTTAAAAACTATAATGACCGAAAACTGAAAAATAATAATTTTTTTCCCCACATTTTTCCTATTTTCCCATTAAAACACATTTAGAAAAAAATAATTCTTGGCATAATGTCCCACCTAAAGAAAGCCTAATTGGTGGCGAAAAAAACAAGATATAGTTCATTTCATTGCGATAAGTAATAATAAAGTTATAGACGAATGAATGGAAGGAGCGCTGAAAGGTGAAAATTGCTCTGGTGCTCAGGGGGTAAAACCCCTCAGTGGTGAAGTGGTTATATATTTAAACATTTACAAAGTAGAGTGAATGTTTTGTTGTCTGCTCAGTGCCCACTTAAAAAGGGTCTCCAGAGTAAAAAAAAAGTAATCAGTTCATATGTTTTTTTTTTTTTATCTCTCTCTGCTCTCAAAAGTTGTTTTCTGCCAGGAAAACTTTTATGGCTGTAATTTGCTTAGCAGTGATGTTTACTATATTCCCAACAATGTACAAACAAGACAGAAGCTGTTACTTCCCTGCAAAAATTGAACTGTTTCAGGCAGCAAAATAAAGCAATGAAAACAGCCTGGATAGTAATGTTTGGCACTCTAAGCATGTTTACCTCATCATGTCACATGTCGCCTCGGGTACACTTTAATGATCTCTTGTCTTTTTTCCAACAGGTTTTGCATAAATTAAAGTTGTCTCTATGCTGTGGGAACATTAGACCTTTTTGGAAGAGGGGAAGAGGCAGGGAGAGGAACACTGCAGGTAAGGTAAATGCCCAAATTACCTTTTATTGTTTGGGGATTAATGTCCAAACTAAATGACTTGTTGTGGATAGGAATTGTAACGTGAGTAAACAAACGTGCCGTGCCCCACCTAATCCCCAAATACAGGTCCGGGGTGGTAGTAGGGAAGTATGGCGTTCCTTTACAGGTTCATTTCCATTGCCCAGCTCAATGAAAGGCTCATGGCAATAATCCAAGAGACAGTGCAGGGGAAGCCTTAAAGGACAACTGAAGTGAGAAGAATATAAAGGCTGCCATATTTGTTTTCTGTTAAAGTAGAGATGTCAGCCATACTATCTCAGAAAAAAAAACTACATATATCTCACTAATGTTATAAATGTGAAAGTTTGGATGTTTGTTACTCAATCACGCAACAATGACTGAACGGATTTGAATGAAATTTGGCAAACACATAGTACATTACCTGGAATACCACACAGCTATCCTATGTGTTATCCCCATAACCAAAAAGTGGGCGGAGATGAATACAAATTTCACTGGGAAAATGTAAACTGCAGCCATTCTTACACTGTTAATGGTAGGGTTCTCACACTTGGCACAGTTGGTCACTGGGTGGCTGGGATTAATATTCAGAAAAGTGGGTGGAGCCTACAACAGCCAATCAAAATTCACTTATTGATTTTCAAGGGGAATATTTAATTGCTGCCATTCTTGCACTGTTAATGGCACAAGCCTCAAACCAGGTACAGTTGATCATTGGGTGACTGGAGTTCAAATTCAGAAAAGGAGGTGGAGCCACAAACAGCCAATCAGATTTGTTTCATTTCAATGCAAATTATTGATGCCAAAACTGCAAAGCTTACAAACTAGGTCATTGAGTAATTCTGTGTTAGGGTTAGAAAAAATGGGCAGAGCCAACAGCAGCCAAATACATATCCTTCTTAGGATATTCCATTTTGACTGTGTCTATCTTGAAGCCAATCCTGACATAATTTCCTCCCTTACTCTGTCTGTGTATGCATTGCCCACCCTCCTCCCAGTCTTCAGACACTCCCACCCAGCTCTGCATTAGAAAGTGCATTGTCTCAGCATGAGAAATATTGGCCAATCAGAAAGGGGAGAGCGGGAGGGAAAGAGGCTTCAGCCAATCAGGCTGCATTAGTTATGTCTGAGGGGAAAGTAAAGAAGAAAAAAAGAAAACCCAGCATGCCCTGCAACTTCCTTTGTGCGGCAGATGTACCAAATAAGAGCCACGGAAACTGGGGATTGATCTTTTATGGAGAAGAAAAACCAGAGGGATTTTTTAACTTTTGTATTCCCTGGTTAGCATCCTTGTTTGCAGAAAAAAATTATTGATTTTATGCCCGACAGTTACTCTTTAAACAATAACAGTTGCCTGGCAGTCCTGCTGATCAGTTTGGCTGCAGTAGTTTCTGAATAACACCAGAAACATACATGGAGCTAATCTTGTCAGAAACATATACCTGTTGCTTGAGTTGCATTGTGTATCTACGCCCGCATAGCCGTCATTTCAGCACCAGTGATGTAGATACACGCATCCTGCTGTCTGCAGCGGCGCATGTACGTCCACCCGCGGCAGAGCGATCAAAGTGCTTGTATTGAATGACCACCGGCATCAACTAGATGCCTGTGGTCATTTACAAAGTGAAAGTAATAAAATAGTGTGGGGATATCTAGTGGCCAAACATTAAAAAAAAATGCACCTACACATATTATTAATTTTAAAAAAATCCCACATTAGTTTTAACCCCTTAATTCCCCCTCCCCTATACAGTAGTTACCAAAATAAAGCACTTGTTAAAAAAAAGTGACCGCAGTAAATCCATTCCATAAATGGTTACTTTAGGGAATTTTTTTAATATGTATGTCATAAGGGGATATCCCTTATATTTTTGCAAATTAGGGCTTAGAAATCTAAAGCGGAAAAATACACCTTTATTTAGAAACAAAATATTGTCGCCATACGTTGGACTAGGAACATCATTTAAATGGTGTTATAACCGGGACAAATAGGCAAACAAATCGTGTGGGTTTTATGTACCGTAGAATATTTTGCTTTAGAAATATAATGGCTGAAAAATGAGAAATAATTTTTTTTTTCCTTCCCTTCTTATTAACTTTAAAATGCATACAAAAGAAAGTAAATTTTAGCAAAAAGTACTGCCCAAAGAGAGCCTAATTTGTGGCGAAAACAGAACAAAACCATATATAGATCATTTTGGTGAGATAAGTAGTGATAAAGTTATTTGTGAATGAATAGGAGGCGCATGATGTGAGAAAATTTGCGCTGGTTTTTAAGGGGAAATAACCTGTGGTGGGGAAGCGGTTAAATCTTTCTGCATGCTCTGTGCAGAATTTTGGGAAATCGTTGAGCCGGGGAATATTTCATGGCTGTAATATGAGATGTGGTAGCTCCGGGTGAGGTAATGAGGAACTTCAGAAACTTTATGAGGCTTGAAACTTCCTTGTTTTGTAGAGATTTTATTTGCTTCCATATCTGTTCTGGCTGGAAAGTGGTTGTAACCCTATCCACACTCTCCAAACCTAAAACAAGCATTTCTTCTCTGGTGTTAGCAGTAGAGTGTTGTACCGTGTTAGCCATCAGTAAAAGCAAGGAGTTTTGAATCAGGATGATCCCATTTATTGGCTAACTTAGAGATGAATAAACAGTGAGCTTTAGGCTTATAAAAAGCCTTCATCGGACTGGTTCCTGACCAAAACTGAAAAACACAGCTTATATATACTGACATACAGAGGAGAAACCTTCTTTAGCAAACATAAATGTAATTAGATGCCTTAATAATGCTTTGGGGCGGAGCCAGTAGGCCTGACGCAGGTCACGTGATCGCACGCAACGCGGAAGTCCGGGGATTTGCGGGAGCCGGCAGAGCTAGACGCCGCGGACGGCTGTTCGTTGAACTAAGCGCATTGGACCCATGAGACTTGCTGTTATAACCTGCTAATCCTTCCTAATTGGAGCTTGTAAGTTACTGGAGTGCGCGAGAGGCGCAGTTGTGTTTTTTTATCTGAAGCTAACATATTGCGCTATGGAAATTTTTTATTGTGTTTTATTAAAGGCCATTTTATGACTAGGATTGTAATATGATCACTGATGTCCTGAGTGATACATATATGAGTATGTGAGATTGCCACCTACATATGGTGGTGTACATCTGGTGAGCCTTTTTGGTTTATAAGGTGGTGGGCACCACGAGTGAGCACAGCGTGTCACCCGCACTAGCGTTGTAGAGCATGCCAATGATTGCATCATAACAGTATTACACTATGTGAGGGTGTCTGTTTTACAGGACTGATCATTTGGGAGCGCGCAGTGGAGGGCAACGCACCTAACATTACATGTAGACACACTTTGTCACTTTTTGTTGAGGTCCTCCATCAGCTCCGATACCCCAGGAGGATTATTTTCTTTCTCCTTTTTCTTACCTCATGGATTTTTTTTTATGTCCTTTTTAATAAAGTTTAATGATGTTGTTAACTTAATTATGCAACCTTTTTTTTTTTTTTTTTTTTAAATTTGTTGGGAAATCCATTAACGTGGACACTCTTCTTCCCTTTTTTAAAATCTTTTTATACCTTTTAGAAAAAATTGCAACGGAGTGCATGAAAAATTATTTTTTTCAAAAACGTGTAGTTTATGCATTAAAAAGGTCATATTGGAATGGATGGTAGGCACTCAGCCAGTGGCGTAATTAACCACTTAAGGACCAGGGGATTTTGCACTGATCGGTGCTGCGTGGGCTCTACAGCCCGCAGCACCGATCAGGAATGTGGCAGGGCGATCAGACTTCCCCCCCCCCCCCCCTTTTTTCCCCACTAGGGGGATGTCCTGCAGGGGGGGTCTGATCGCCGCCGGCTACTACTGATTTGCGGGGGGGGGGGGGCTCCTCAAAGCCCACCTCCGCAGCGTTTTCCGGGCTCCCCGGCTTTCCCTCCCTCTACCTTTTTTTTCTGAGCGGCGCAGGACAGAGTTCCGTCCTGCGCCTGATAGGATAGGCTTCTGCCTATCAGATGACGGCGATCCCCGGCCAGAGGCCGGGGATCGCCGATCTACGTCACGGCGCTGCTGCGCAGCAGCGCCGTGTGATGTAAACAGCGGGGATTTCTTCCCCGGATGTTTACATTATGCGTGCGAGCCGCGATCGGCGGCTCGCACACTGTTCACGGAGGCAGTCTCCGTGAACTAGCATGGAAAGGCCTGCTCGATGGAGCGGCCGTTTCCATGCTATACCACTAACGACCCGCCGACGGCTATCGGCGTTAGGCGGTCGTTAGGTGGTTAAGGAGCTTGGGGCCCCAGTGTAAGTTTTACATGGGGCCCCAAGCACTCTATTGATATGGAGCCCCAAAACCTGTCAAGGACAGCTGCAGTGTCAGAGAGGTGTGATCAGAGTAAGGAAACTGTTGAACATTTTCACTATGCAATACACATATAGAAGTGTTCATTATCAGCATAGCACCAAAGAAAAGCTAATAAGATGAAGGAGGGCTCCTAATGGGCCTCTCTGGTCCAGGTGCCCTCGTGCAGTTGCAACCTCTGTATCACCTATTGCTACGCAACTTCCCCCAGCAAAATAACTTCACTCTCATGTCCTATTGGGTGAGTCTAACTGTTTTCTGTGGCAACCTATCCAATGGGCTTGTCAGTAGAACGGCTGAGGTTGCAGTCAGCCGCATCTGCTCATGATGTGGACCGCAGTGATGCAGTTGTCATGTGACTTGCAAGATTCCTTTTCCTGACTACTGCTACTGACTATCGTACCAACTGTCCATTGTCGCGAATGTATTTATTTTTCTCTGGTGGTCCGTTTGGAGTCTGCAGAACATGCATTTCCCCTTCAAGCCTAAGTATAACACGCATCTGCTTGTTGGAATTAGCAACGCAGGTCAGGATTTGCATTGTGAGGACTGCAACAGATCCGTTGCTAAATGTTGCGCGATAAATGACATGGTATCTGTTGACATGTCCATTTTAGGGATCGCAAAATAATAAGGGTCTAATTTTTGGCTAAAGTGTGATCATAGCCTTGCGCAAACTGGGGCTTGATCATTTACTGAACATTGTTGAAAGTATTTTTAATATGAGCTCTGTGTGTTTGTGTGTAATCCTCTTTATCCTAATTTTTAATTCCTTTCTGTACACCAGCTGATATTTCAGTCCAGACTGGTAGGATTGTCAGCTCAAACAAGGGGAAAAGTGCAGAGCAGCTTAAAGTAAATACTGACACATTTCACGTGCTTTTAGTTTGTAAACTAAACCTTACACTTCCTTCAAAAAGTCTACATTCGTTAGTATAAAAGTGAAACTCGAAAAAAAAAAGTCCATTAATTTCTGTAATTCAACTTAAAATGTGAAACTAATATATGAAATAGACTCATTACGTGCAAAGCAAGATACTTCTTATTTATACTTACTCTTACTGATACTTTTATTTGTTATAATTTTGAGGATTATGGCTTACAGCTTATGAAGACTCCGAAATCAAAATCTCAGACCATTATATTGTGAAAATGTTCAATATTCTAGGCTCAAAGTGTCAGACTCTAATCAGCTAATTCATCCAAAACGCCTGCAAAGAGTTCCTATTTCATATATTAGTTACACCTTTTAGGTTGAATTACTGAAATAAATGGACTTTTGCACGATTAGTCTAATTCTTTACGTTTCACCTGTATACTGCTCATGTACAATAGAAATGCTGCAACACTGTGCCATTTGCCCAGGGGGTACCTCCTCTGTGCCTCCAGTGTCCTCCCCCCCCCCCCCCCCTCTATGACAACTCTGTTCTCCTGTGCCTTCAGTGACCCCCTCTGGGCCACCTCTGCTCCCCCCACACCATGTTACCAATGTCCAGGACCTACCAATGTCCCTCTATTCCCTCTGTGCCAACTCTGCCATTAGTGTGTCCCTCTGTACCACCTCTGCCTCCACTGTGTCCCTCTGTACCACCTCAGCCTGCACTGTGTCCCTCTGTACCACCTCTGCCTTCACTGTGTCCCTCTGTACCATCTCTGCCTCCACTGTGTCCCTCTGTACCGCCTCTGCCTCCACTGTGTCCCTCTGTGCCACCTCTGCCTCCGCTGTGTCCCTCTGTACCACCTCTGCCTCCGCTGTGTCCCTCTGTACCACCTCTGCCTCCGCTGTGTCCCTCTGTACCACCTCTGCCTCCGCTGTGTCCCTCTGTACCACCTCTGCCTCCACTGTGTCCCTCTGTGCCACTTCTGCCTCCGCTGTGTCCTTCTGTACCACCTCTGCCTCTGCTGTGTCCCTCTGTACCATCTCTGTCTCCACTGTCCCTCTGTACCACCTCTGCCTCCGCTGTGTCCCTCTGTACCGCCTCTGCCTCCGCTGTGTCCCTCTGTACCGCCTCTACCTCCGCTGTGTCCCTCTGTACCGCCTCTGCCTCCGCTGTGTCCCTCTGTACCGCCTCTGCCTCCACTGTGTCCCTCTGTACCGCCTCTGCCTGCACTGTGTCCCTCTGTACCGCCTCTGCCTCCACTGTGTCCCTCTGTACCACCTCTACCTGCACTGTGTCCCTCTGTACCACCTCTGCCTCCACTGTGTTCCTTTGTACCACCTCTACCTGCACTGTGTCCCTCTGTACCATCTCTGCCTCCACTGTTTCCCTCTGTACCATCTCTGCCTCCACTGTGTACCTCTGTATCATCTCTGCCTCCACTGTGTCCCTCTGTACCACCTCTACCTGCACTGTGTTCCTCTGTACCACCTCTGCCTGCACTGTGTCCCTCTGTACCATCTCTGCCTCCACTGTGTCCCTCTGTATCATCTCTGCCTCCACTGTGTCCCTCTGTACCACCTCTACCTGCACTGTGTCCCTCTGTACCACCTCTGCCTCCACTGTGTTCCTTTGTACCGCCTCTGCCTCCACTGTGTCCCTCTGTACCATCTCTGCCTCCACTGTGTCCCTCTGTACCATCTCTGCCTCCACTGTGTTCCTCTGTACCATCTCTGCCTCCACTGTGTTCCTCTGTACCATCTCTGCCTCCACTGTTTCCCTCTGTACCATCTCTGCCTCCACTGTGTACCTCTGTACCATCTCTGCCTCCACTGTGTCCCTCTGTGCCACCTCTGCCTCCACTGTGTCCCTCTGTGCCACCTCTGCCTCCACTGTGTCCCTCTGTGCCGCCTCTGCCTCCACTGTGTCCCTCTGTACCGCCTCTGCCTCCACTGTGTCCCTCTGTACCGCCTCTGCCTCCACTGTGTCCCTCTGTACCATCTCTGCCTCCACTGTGTCCCTCTGTACCACCTCTGCCTCCACTGTGTCCCTCTGTGTCACCTCTGCCTCTGCTGTGTCCCTCTGTACCACCTCTGCCTCCACTGTGTCCCTCTGTGTCACCTCTGCCTCTGCTGTGTCCCTCTGTACCACCTCTGCCTCCGCTGTGTCCCTCTGTACCATCTCTGCCTCTTTTGATGGCACCCAAATTACTGTCTGAGCGCTGCTATAGCCTTAAGTCACATTACGGTCTATGGCGGCACATGGTGTTCCCAAATTTCCTTCCCCTTTTTTGGCTGCCTAGCTCAAGTGATATAAAGTATAGTAAAATGTAGCAAATTAAATCAAGACACCCACTTTGACATTACTTATCCTGGTTTCAGCATCAGAAACCGTTCCTATTTCTATATATTGCTGTATAATGGTTTATAACTCCACCCACCCAGTGACAGGACAGCTAGACTGTATTGCCTATATTAAAATACTTAGGAATCTCCTTCTCTTTTTAGAATTGTAGAGGCTGCTCAGTAGCAGTGACGAAACCGTTTCTACAACAAAAAAGGCGTCCAGTTTGTTTATTTAGATAAAAAAATTCAAAATATTTTTTTAAATTGCAGTGACGTCTTTTAAACCTTTTTCTCTGACTTTTTTTTTTTTTTTAAAGCAGCGTTGCCAGCTAGTTGCTGGCAGACACTCCAGCCATCTCCTGGAACATAAAGCAGCATGGACAGAAACTGCTGTGTATCTCCAAAGTGACAACGCTGGTCACAGGCACGCACACACACACACACACACACACACACACACACACACACACACACACACACACACACACACACACACTTATTTTTATTAATAAATGTGCAGTTGAGATTTACGCAGCAGCTGTGAAGGGCCCTCTCAGTATTCGACATGGATGTGCAAAGCATGATCTGTCGCAGCAAAGACCAGTGAGTAGAGCCTGCATTTTATTCTGCATGGGGAGAGGAGGAGAAGAGACAGGCTGGAAAATCCCAGCTTGCTGATCTCTATTTCCTCTGAGCATAGTGTGAGACATGAGTGGATGGGCATCGCATGCACCCACGTGCCTCCAGCTGTTAGTCTGACTGTGAATGGTGGTGTGGCATTGACTGGTTAGCTATAGGTAGATGGAGAACAGAAGGAAGTTTATAGTGATGGGTGGAACAGGTATGTGCAATCAGAGCTGTGGAGTTGGTACAAAAATCATCCGCTTCCTCAGTTTATGAAACAATCGACTCCAACGCCGACTCCAGGTACCCAAAATTGCTCCGACTCCTCGACTCCAACTCCGTCTCCACAGCCCTGTTTGTAATACCATCATTTTACGCTATGCGTGTTTCCAGTGGCCCAGTCCTCTTGCTGCATTGGTAAGAACTCCACCTGGTGGAATATCCTGGCCAAACACAGGCCGAGGGCATTCTTATTAACCGCTGCCATGTGGAAAACAAACATGATTTTTTTTATTTTTTTTTATTATTGCTTGTTTTGGGAATCCACGGCAGATCATTCAGTGATGTAATGGGACAACTACACATGTGCTATATTCTCATCCGAAGAAACACAAAATCTTTGTCTTGGCTGAAGATTCTCTAGCCTGTGTGTGAGGCATAAAGGACAACTAAAGTGAGAGATATGGGGGCCACAATATTTTTTTTTCCTTTTTAAGCAATACCAGTTGCCTGGCTATCCTGCTGATCCTCTTCCTCTAATACTTTTAGCCACAGACCCTGAACAAGCATGCAGCAGATCAGGCGTGTGACATTGTCAGATTGGACAAGATTAGCTGCATGCTTGTTTCTGGTGTTATTCAGACACCACAGCAGCCAAATAGATCAGCAGGGCAGCCAGGCAACTGGTATTGTTTAAAAGGAAATAAATATGTCGGCCTTCATATCCCTCTCACTTCAGTTGTCCTTTAAGACCGATCAAACATTCCAGCTCCGCATGAGAGCGTGAGAAGTCAGGACATTAGGGGCAGTAACTGCGTACAGCTAGAGCTACCCTTTCTCTACCCACCAACCTACCGACACCAGTTTTGTTCCTTTGAACAAAACCTTTGATCCGGTGGTAACTGCATCCTAGTCCCTTTTCCCAATGCTACCCAAATAAACCTATCCATAGTCTAAAGCCTCATCTACACGGTACAATTTTCCATCACATCGGATCTAGAAAACCTCATCCACACGGTACAATTTTTCGTCATATTGGATTAGATGGATCTATTAGATAATTTCCAACCGGTCCAATCGGATTGCGTTAGATTTTGCAATAGATTTTGGGTACTTATCAAAGCAAAATCTATCGCAAAATTGATCTGAAACAATTTGGACGTCTACACACAATGTAATTTCTTATTAGATCTATCTATTAGATCCCCGTCTATTTGATGGAAAATTGTACCATGTAGATGAGGCTTTACAGCCATTTGTGATCCTATCCCTGAAGAAATTCTGGTGTTTACCTAAAATAGTCTTGTACACATTGCTAGACAATTCTTGGCCAAAGCCGCCTTTGCCAAGAATCTAGCGTGTGTATAGTGGCTCCCGACCACCCTCAATGCATCAGCAGTCGATCCGCTTGGCAGATCATCTTGGCTCAGGTGCAGACCAAGGACATTGAGCTCCTACTCACCCCGCCAACTGTCATACAGCATGCTGATGTTCCCCCTCTACTTTCATAGCAACAGGACCTGTTGTTAGCTTGGATGGAGTCCTGATCCCTGAAAGTCTTGCACAGATGTACAGTATGAGGCTTTAATGTGACCGTGTAGTGATGGGGATATGGAGGCTGCTATATTACTTTTAAACAAGGGTCGAATCCTTACCTTATGGATTGCTTGAGGTAAATAGCTTTGTGAGTACTGAATGAGTTACCACCAAGATGATGAAAGAAAAAAAAAAAAACTACCCTTAATCCTTATTAAAGACAGGCAGTTTTTTGTGGCCAATGCCAATTGCCTGGCTGTCCTGCTGATCCTGTGCTTCTAATACTTTCAGACACTTACCAGGAACAAAGAATTTGAATTTTTATTACTCCATGAGTCCTTCTAGTGACCAAACTGTGCTGATTTGTTTAAGTACTGGCTCTGGGTTCTCCCCAGGCTCTTTTAGCTGGGTGCACCACCCGGCTAATTTTGGTGAGCACCACCAGCTGCAATCGGCTCGCCTCCTCATCCTCCTACACTGTAAGCAGAGTTGCGTTGACCCTGCATTCTCTTGATGCGCCCCACCCGCTACTTTTTCATGCCACCCCGCTGGAAAAAGGTTTTGGGGAGAACACTGTGACTGATTAGATTTTTCTTCCACGCAGGGAATTCTCCACCATTTTCTAACACCACAAAATCATACCAGAATCCCTACACTGACCCTAAAGGCCCATAGTCATAGTCAAAGGCGCATAGTTCTAGTGGTGTACAGGTATCCCTCAGTGTCTGCAGACTGTTAAGGCACAATGGAGACGACCCAGATCGCCTTAATGTTCCACCACAGGTGCAGGCAGCTTGCTCCCGCTCATCCTTTATACTCTCCATAGAGCAAAACCTTCTGGTCAGCAGAATGTCACGTATGATTGTTTCTGGAAAGACCACCCATAGTTATAAAGAAGCATTATTGTAAGTATGTAAGGGTCGTAATATTCACTTCTTCCCTCATGCTACCAGAACCTTCCTAACCCCAGATGCTATTGGTACTTGGATAATAGAAGAATCACAGTCGCTGTAACCCAATACTTGCTCTCAGGTGTCAACCTAAGCTGGTTCCTGCCTAGTGAGCTCTCTAAGATGGACTTTTGAACCTTCTTACTATCCATAATTGCTCACCCTGGTGCCCTTACCTGTGAAAGGACTGCTCCATTCCCGGTGTGTATGACATCTTGTGCATCAGGCTAGGGAATGGCCAGTAGTACAAAGATGCTCTGGCTTATCTTTGTAGGGAATTTGAGTATGTGAGGGGAGAAAGTGGGCTTTGCTTGCCAACTGTCTGGAGGAGAGTGTTGGGGGCTGAGTGTATGGCCACTTCTGCAGCAGCGGTGAAGATGGGGGTGAAGCCTAAAAGAACAGCAGATTTGGTCAGGTAGGTATGCGTCTTTTAATATAAACTTTGCCTCCCACCGTTCTCTGTAAACAAAGCACTTGGGTCATTCTAAGGGGGCCATACAGAATACAGTCTGACCATTCCACCGAATGATTGGATAATGTGATTTCACTGACTATAGAAAACAGTGGGCCAAAATTGAAAACTAGGACCGTTACACAGGCTATCCTGTGTGTAGTGGCCACCTCCCTCCCTTATACAGTTCCCTGGTTTCTAGTGGTTCTCCCTCCCCTGTACAGTTTTCTGGCTTCCATATAGGCTTAGCACTCAGATGCTCTTGGGCCAAATATAATGCAAAGTGGGGAAACAAATTTGATGGCACTGTGGGCCAGAGTTTGGCATGTATGAGCTACATCAACCAAAAACAATCCTTTAATCAACTGTGCCTCTTTAGAGCATCTGTTGGGAAAAGTGGAATATTATTGCTGTTGTGATCTTTCCTTTCTGATCACCTTCTCATTGTTAGAGCCATGGCATTGTGTATGGTCACCTTTGGGAATTAGTAACCTATCACTGAGATTTCAGATGCCTCCACAGTGTGGGTAAGGGCTACATTCCTGATTGTCTTCTGCATTGTCTTCTTGGTGTCACACAGGGTGGTTGTCACGGTTTCAATGCGTTTTATGACTTCATTCCACTGGCTTATTCAGTAAGGTGCGCACCAGTCCACAGCAGCCAATGAGAATTCGTCTTTACTTGGCTAAGCTGTAGATGTGATTGGTTGCTTCTGCAGATATCACAAGTACTGTCTCTACTTCGATGAACACCATGTGGTGAGTAATATTCGGCGTTCCCAATAGTGACGGTTCTGTACCTCTTCTCTTCCTGCAGTGTGACACCTATAAAGGATGCTTGCAAGTAACCAACGTCTGCAGCCACAAGATGTGAGCAAAGGAAGCGCAGTGAAGGAGGAATGAAATGTCAGAGCACCAGGATGGAGCACATGTGAGTAAATAATGACTTGAGAACTCTGTGTGCTGCCTTTGTAACTGTGCAAAGCATCATTCTATCTGAAATTATCAGCACAAAAGCAGGAGAATGCAGTGTGTAGCAAACAGTACAAAAGCAAGGTTATGAACCTTCTGGGCTACCTACGCGTTCTATTCAATTCTGTGCTTTATTTGTCAGCAGTGCAAGAAGTAACTGTGCTGTTAAAGGAGAATTCCATAAAAAAAAAAAAAAAAACGATCTGTTTACATTACTAGGAAAAAAAGACAGCCATCACGAAAAACTTGTAAAATGTACATTTCTCCCAGAGTAAAGTTCGCTATAGATTACTTTTTCATATGATGCTGCCACTTACCGTAGGTAGTTAAAATCTGACAGAACTGACTGGTTTTGGACTAGTTCATCTCCTTATGCGGGATTTCCATGTAGTTATTTATTTACAGTAGCACTTACTGATTGGCAGTTGCTCAGTCCTACTGGCAGAATAGTCCAAGATGAGTATTGGGGGGGGGGGGGGGGGACGGCAGCATCTTTGTGTAGATCCTTTCCAGAGAGTCCGTTTGTAGAAGATTAAAAAAAGTAAAGTAAATACTGAGACTCCCCCATGAGTAGCAGGGATGGTCAGGATTGCTGATTTCCGATTCCGCATACCGCCAATGCAGATTTCCGCTACCGCTGTATTCTGACCGTATTCTGATTTCTGCGGATTTCCGGTTTCCACTGAAAATTCTGCCTACTGCTTACTGTATTACAAATCCTCATTCTCTGATTGGCTTATTCATTCCGAGTCTTCTGATTGGCTTTAAATTACCAACTATTGGTTCAGAGGATTTCCGCTACCGCTTACCGCAATACAAATCCTCATCATCTGATTGGCTGATTCATCCTGAGTCTTCTGATTGGCTTAAAATGACTGATTATCGGTGGGGTGGAAATTTCTGTGACTTTCGACGCATTCCGCACACTAATTTCCGTGTACAGCATTCTGATGCGGAAATGTGATTTCCTAATGAGGAGGTGGACTAGCCCAAAATCTATCAGGTCTGACTGCTTTTTACTACCTACCTTAAATCACAACAAGACATGAAAAAGGTAATTTAAGAGTGCCTTTTATTCTGGGAGAAATGTACTTTTCATATCTGTGGATTTTTAATTTTACAATTTTCAGCAAACATTCATTCAGCCTATACAAAGGGTGCCTCCACAGGAGTATAAAATAAAAAATATTTTGCATTTTAAAAAAGTGAAGCTCATAAGTTTATCACAGACAAAGGAATTTATAAAGGTTGAATCTGGGACCACAACACGTTTCATGGGTTTGCCAACTCGCTCAGGTGTGGAGCATATTCAGCTGTTTCTCACTAGTGCATGAGCACCTCATACATTTTTTTTTTTATTATTATTTTTTACAAAATTAGAATTTTGGCATGGAGGTGAGTGATTTGCTTTTGGGCCACATATAAGTGTGTAGGGATAGTAGGAAAAGATGCAAATGATCGATTCAAATTGTAGTTGTAATTTTATACAGATTTCTGCAGCTTGAAAAGGAACTAATTAAATGCTGCAATGTTGCATTTAATTGGTCTATTTTTAAGCTGCAGGAAATTACATTGACTGACTAGTTGTTTTAAATCGTCCTGTTTTTGCACTTTTCAGTGCAAAACAAACATTTTAAAAGATTGGTTTCACAGTGCAGCCAATCAGAGTACAACCGTGGGGGGGGGGGGGGGGGGGGGGGGGGCACACTTTGACGCCAATAGGTTGGTGGGAAGTGGTAAAACTTTGCATTAACTCTCAATTTGCATACAGTGCTCCTCCCTGTCTCATCTTTCCCGCGGTTCCTGTGTCACGTGATACACTCAAAGCCAAATGCTAGAGGCACTGTGGCATGTACCTTAACTTGACCACTAGAGGCCTCAAGCCTTTGTCACTGGACAAAGATGACAGAGAGAAGAGACGGAGAGGAGCACCGGACAGGGATGGAGAGAGGACATGAGCTGACGGACAGTTGAATGTAAGCTCTGTTGTCAACACTGCACGTTGGTCATCCTGTAATCGAACGACACTAATGCCGCGCTCCCGCCCTGCGGCCGGTCATGCGATATCTTCCATCCGGCACAATCAACCAGTTTTGCTGTTTCATTCTGAAAATCGATTCAGCATTGTTTGCGGCATCAATTTTTAGCAGATTCGATCAGAGTCAACAAATCTGCTGGATATCAACAGGAAACATTGATAAGTTTATGGCCACCTTATAGTTGTATAGGCTACAGACATAGAAAGGACCAAAACAATTGATGCCTTGCCTGATTGGAGGTGTGATGATGAGCATGAAAGGAGAGCATTTTTGTTCTACTTGTATTTAGAATAACTTTTCAGCACTCTGCAATTGAAAAAGTGCCAAAAAAGTAGGTGAAAAGGTGCTATCAAAATTATTGTAAGTATTTTCTCACTTGCTGGTGGTTTAAAAGGAATTTTATTAATAAGGTCTGAAAATATCATCTAGGGGTAAACATAGGAGAAAAAGTGAATTGAATAAGGGTTGGTGTGTCTTTGCAGAAATACATCTGTCCTGAAAAGTGTCCCTCTGTCTCCCCCCAGAGGCAGAGGAATGTAACTGCGTTTTTTACAGGACAATTGAAATGCAGCATATTTGAGATGTCTTGCTTGCCAAGTGATTTTAAGCAGGACGTTTTTAATCAGGATGATGCCATTTGCTGGCTAACTTTAAAAGATTCAAAGAGTAAAGAATGTTTAAAGAGGAACTGTCGCGAAAATCTTAAAATTTCAAACACATACAAATAATAAGTACATTTCTCCCAGAGTAAAATGAGCCATAAATTACTTTTCTCCTATGTTGCTGTCACTTACAGTAGGTAGAAGAATTCTGACATTACCGACAGGTTTTGGGTTAGTCCATCTCTTCATGGGGGATTCTCAGCATGGCCTTTATTCTTTATAAAGACATTACCTGAAAAAGATTTATACAAAGATGCTGTCCAGCCTCCCTGCTCGCTGCACACTGTTTTGGCAGTTGGATGGAGCAACTGCCATTCACTAAGTGCTTTTGAAAATAAAGAAAACCCTGAGAGCCCCCCTAGGAGAAGATGGGCTAGTTGAAAACCTGTCGGTAATGACAGATTTCTACTACCTACTGTGAGTGACAGCAATATAGGAGAAAAGTAATTTATGGCTCATTTTACTCTGGGGAAAAATGTACTTCTTACTTGTATGTGTTTTAAATTTTAAGATTTTCGTGACCGTTCCTCTTTAAACAAAGAGCTTACGTTAAATACATATGATTATTCATGTAGTACATATATTTTTTGATATTTTAAATGGGTCGTTAAGATGCATTGATTACAGCAGGACATCAGAAGTGTTCTTGCATAGATATTTGTGAATCTCTAAAGTGGTGTGAGTTATGACCGCTTGCCCCTGATTGACTCCATGCTATTGCATAGGCGTGTCCATAATCGCGCATGCACAGTATAGCCGTGCCCATGTACCAAGAGGAGCGTGGATGAGAACTGTCGGAGGATCATGGGCAGCGGTGGTGGTTTCAATGCAGACGTGGGAAGACTTTTTATTTTAAAACCGCCTCAAGTTTGCTTTAAAAGGATCTGAGGTGTGAGATTAATGGAGGCTGCCATATTTATTTCCTTTTTAAACAATACCAGTTGCCTGGCAGCCCTGCTGCTCTATCTGGTTAGTAGGGTCTAATCGCACACCTGGAACAAACATGCAGCTAAGCTTGTCAGAATTTGTCATAGACATCTGATCAGCATATGCTTGTTCAGGGTCCATGGCTTAAAGGGGAACGGAAGTGAGAGGTATACGGAGGCTGCCATATTTATTTCCTTTTAATCAATACCAGTTGCCTGGCAGCCCTGCTGGTCTATTTCTCTGCAGTAGTATCTGAATAACACCAGAAACAAGCATGCAGCTAGTCATGTCAGATCTGACTTAAAAGTCGGAAACACCTGATCTGCTGCATGCTTGTTCAGGGTCTGTGGCTAATAGTATTAGAGGCAGAGGATTAGCAGGGCTGCCAGGCAACTGGTATTGCTTAAAAGGAAATAAACATGGCAGCCTCCATATACCTCTCTTCAATACCCCTTTAAAGTATTAGAGGCAGAGCATCAGCAGGACAGCCAGATAATGTGCATCATTTAAAAGGAAATAAATATGTCGGCCTCCATATCCCTCTCACCTCGGGGTCCCTTTAAATAATGATGCCCATACACTATGCGATTTTCTATGGCAGATTTGATCATTGTGATCGAATCTGCAGTAGATCGATGCCTCAACATGGCGCCAATCATAAAGAGCACCCCCCCTTTACCTTTTCCCCTCCTGCGAGTAGCTACCGTATGCTATGCTATGTAGTGCTGTTGGAGCAAAGTGTAACCCGCCCCTCATAGACTTCGAATGTAAGCTTTGCATGCTTTTCATGAACTCCCGCCAAGACATTCAGCAGGGAATCTCAAGCAATGAGTCACCTGAATGCCCTGCAATTGCAGTCAGTAGCTT
The DNA here is from genome assembly GCF_040937935.1 of Hyperolius riggenbachi. Classification (NCBI taxonomy): domain Eukaryota; kingdom Metazoa; phylum Chordata; class Amphibia; order Anura; family Hyperoliidae; genus Hyperolius; species Hyperolius riggenbachi. Next base: position 71,955,844 of record NC_090654.1, on the reverse strand, counting down.
GTGGATGGTTTGTTGCTCCTTTGTTCGCATCTCTGTTCCATTGGCATGTCCGCTAGTGACTCCAACGTAACTCTTACAGCTGGCATACACTACTGGACGGTTTCAATAGGACTGTTTTATTTGGTGTTTTTTATAAAGGGGGAGAGCTGGGAAAAGGAAGCAGGTAGAGAAGGGTTAAGCTCTGACGTAATATTCAATAAAAATGTGTTTTCCTAATTTTTATTACCCATACAGTTATCATATTTGCTTTTGTGCACCAATATTATACTCTATTTACAAATTCCCAAACTACAGTTTATCTGCTGTGAAAGCTGTCATTGCATTTTATTGTACAGCTGCTGTATTTATATATTTTCATGTACCCAGTGAGCATTCTCTGCTGTTTTTACCTTTGGCTATATGGGCAAGCTGATACCATGCACAGCAGTGTTTACAAATAGACAAGACAATTAACATTTATATTGTGTGTCGGACACAAAGGGCTTGGGCTGCAGCCACTAGGGAGCTTAGTAGGTAGTAGCAGTGTTAGGGAGTCTAGCCCAAGGACTCCTTATTGAATAGGTGCTGGCTTACTGAACAGGAAGAGCCGAGATACAAGTCCAGGTCTCCTGTGTCAGCTGTATAGCTGGTAAGCTAACATAAACAAGATAATGTTATCACTTGAATTAGTTCAGATCTGAAGACCCGTACACACCCCTGACTTAAAGAGAAACTCCGACCAAGAATTGAACTTTATCCCAATCAGTAGCTGATACCCCCTTTTACATGAGAAATCTATTCCTTTTCACAAACAGACCATCAGGGGGCAATGTATGGCTGATATTGTGGTGAAACCCCTCCCACAAGAAGCTCTGAGTACCGCGGTACTTCTGGCAGTTTCCTGTCTGAACCCTGTTACATTGTGGTAAAAAGCTGTTTACAGCTGTTTCCAACTGCCAAAACAGCAAGCAGCAGCTACATCACTTGCCAGCAGTAAAAATGTCACCATGTAATAAATGTCAGAATATAAATCAGGGAATTTAAAATATTTTACAATGGGCAAACACTGACTAAATAATTTATACATAATTTTTGTAAAATGAAGCACTGTTTTTATTACATTATTTTCACTGGAGTTCCTCTTTAAGTCGGCTGAGGTGGCAGATAACGACCTCCTCAGCCGGTAATCGGACTTGTACGGCAGCCTGTGACCCCGAACCCACAAGCGTTCTGCTCACCCCCAGCAATGTGGATACCATTGTTTGCGAAGCTCTCCTGCCCCTGGTCTCCTCCTCTTCCCCCGCATAGCAACACAGCGTGTCATCAGCTAAAAAGGCTCACATGTGTGTGCAGCACAGCCTGTCAAGCGATGGGCTGCACGGTTTTTCGGTTTAAAACCGAAACCGCGGTTCATGGCAAGACGATCTGCTGATCGTCAGTACCATCGGTTTTTTCGGTCTGCTGTTTAATACTTTGCTTCTGGCCCCGCTGTGCGCGGATTGGCCAGAAGCAGTGAATATGTATGAGAGTTAATGAGCGGGGGGGCGGATCCACTCCAGCGAGCGGCCGGGCACATACAGCATTACCAATCACTGGCTAGCATGGAATGACGGCAGCGGTAGGCGGAGCTGTATGCTGTGTACAGCTCCGCCTACCACTGCCGTCATTCCATCGCTAGCCAGTGATAGGTAATGCTGTATGATGTGCCTGGCCGCTCGCTCTAGTGGATCCGCCCCTCGCTCATTAACGCTCATACATATTCACTGCTTCTGGCCCCGCTGTGCGCGGATTGGCCAGAAGCAGTGAATATGTATGAGAGTTAATGAGCGGGGAAGGGGGGGCGGATCCACTCCAGCGAGCGGCCGGGCACATACAGCATTACCAATCACTGGCTAGCATGGAATGACGGCAGCGGTAGGCGGAGCTGTATGCTGTGTACAGCTCCGCCTACCACTGCCGTCATTCCATCGCTAGCCAGTGATAGGTAATGCTGTATGATGTGCCTGGCCGCTCGCTCTAGTGGATCCGCCCCTCGCTCATTAACGCTCATACATATTCACTGCTTCTGGCCCCGGTGTGCTTGGATTGGCCAGAAGCAGTGAATATGTATGAGTGTTAATGAGCGGGGGGCGGATCCACTAGAGCGAGCGGCCAGGCACATCATACTAGTGTTGTCCGGATCATGAACGATTTGGATCTTTGATCCGAATCTATTTTATGAGTCGATCATCCGAATCATCAAAATGAGTGATTCGGATCGCAAAAGGGGCGGGGCCAGGAGCGACACGCCCCCTCTCAGCGGGCATCGGGGTCTTGGAAGCAGAGCGGGGATGGATAGCTGAGTTGGAGGGGAGCCAGCCTTGCAGCCACAGGTAGATGAGAGAGAGAGAGAGGGGACATGGGTGCCACTGCCAGATGTGTGTAGAGCACACATACTGGCTATAACGTGCTGCCCATTATAGGCTGTCTGTTCCGCAGTGCTGCACAGTGATCACATTGGAAGCTTTTGGCTCAGCACAGCTCAGTAACTTTGCAGACAGTGTGATTGAAAGGCAAAATGATCCTGCTGCACTCGGCACTAAACAGCTGCACTTCACTTCTGGGAATGCTTTCTTTCACTGTGCGACCTTTTCTTTCAGTGTACAGATGAGCATATAGGTGAAATATATGTAAAGCATGTGATTGCAGCATGTGGGTATTACGTGCAAACATTTCTGCTCTCTGCTCGTCCCTCCTCCCTTCTCTGTCCACTCCCTGCCCTCTGTCCATCTTCTCCCCTTCTCTGTGTGTCCACCCCCCTCCCCTTCTCTTGTCCACAGACCTGTCCTGCTGTTCATTTCACCCCCGAATGCTTCCGGTAGTAAAATGATCCGAGATTCGGATCAAAGATCCGGATCTCTTCAATGATCCGATTCGAATCATCCGGATCATTGAAAAGATCCGAACTTCCCATCTCTACATCATACAGCATTACCTATCACTGGCTAGCGATGGAATGACGGCAGTGGTAGGCGGAGCTGTACAGAGCATACAGCTCCGCCTACCGCTGCCGTCATTTAATCGCTAGCCAGTGATTGGTAATGCTGCATGTGCCCGGCCGCTTGCTGGAGTGGATCCGCCCCCCCTTCCCCTTCTCCCTTTAACTCTCATACATATTCACTGCTTCTGGCCAATCCGCGCACAGCGGGGCCAGAAGCAAAGTATTACGGACAGGACCGGGCAGTGCGGACCAACCAACCCCTGCCCCCCCCCCCCCCCCCCCCCCCCCCCCCCAGCATTTGAAAAAAAAAAATCGGGGAAAAATCGAAATTGCAATTTCTGAGAGAAAAATCGCAATTTCGATTTTTCCCTAAAATCGTGCAGCCCTACGAGTCCCAAGCGGATTACGTCCTTATCTGGAGGGTGACATCCATCAAAGTTGTGTATGCATCTTAGAGGGAACCTAAACTGAGAGAGGGATATGGATGTTTCCTTTTAAACAATACCAGTTGCTTGGCACTCCTGATGATCTCTTTTGCAGCAGTTGTAGTAGTAATCACACACCTGAAACAAGTAAGCAGCTAATCCAGTCTGACTTCAGTCAGAGCACCTGAACTGAATGCCTGTTCAGGGGCTGAGGCTAAAAGTGTTAGAGTCAAAGGATCAGCAGGAGAGTCAGGCAACTGGTATTATTTTCAAAGGAAAAATCCATATCCTTCTCAGTTTAGGTTCCCTTTAACGCTTCTAACTTCGGCAGTAAGCTTCCCACTGAAGATGAAAGTGCTGTGTTTAATTGTTTGAATGCTGTTCTGCTACCAATGTCTGGTAGAAAGTTTCAAGCTGTAAATAATCTATTCGCGCAAAGAAATGCAGTTTCATACCACTTTGAAGATGTCAAATCCACGTAATTTGCTAATATAGAATTTCTGAACAACTTTTTTTTCAGCCCAGTTTCCTGATCCCACCACTAGTGCGTGTTTTGCAGTGATGAACTAATGGGTATCACTAATGTGGATCTCTTATTTGTGGGACTTGAGGACAACTTTTGAAATACTTGCTAAGTCCATGTACATGGATTTATTAAGATTGTTTGTTTTTATCTCTTACAGATCTGAATGAACATCTAGAATAATCCCAAGACCCCTTCAGTTATCTTTCTCAGTCTTATGACCTCCGATTAACACCACTTGGATCAGTATAAAGTAAAGTTCCATCATCTACTAGAGCAGCTTTCTAGAAATTGGGCATGGTTGATGTTTTCTGATGGAGGCCTCTGGCAGCGACAGCCTCTGTGATGATGCTGACCCTGGGGGCTCCGAAGGGAGGAGGCTGGTGGACGGGGATCAGAAGTCCGCCCGAGGATCACATTTTGACAACATCAATGTACTCGGCCAGGGCCTGAAGCACCTGTTTCAGCATCAGAGACGTCGCTCCTCGGTCTCCCCTCACGATGTGCAACAAGTGCAGGTGGAAGCGGATCCGGAACCGGACCACACACCGGTGTCTGAAACGGATGGTACGGGGCAGCCCACCGCCCTGAATAGAGTCCTGCAGCAAATACGAGCTCCACCCAAAGTGAGAAGGGGAAGCAGCCTTCAACAAAACCGCAAAGGCAAGACCCGCGGAAGCCCTCAGATTGGCCGCCGCTCTGCTCAAGACATCATGGCTGTCCTGTCACACCCGGCCCGTCCTCGTTCCTCTTCTACTACAGACGCACACTCTGCTGCCGCTGCTGCTCTGGAGGTCTCCAATTCTTCCTACTTATCTGGGGGTGATTCAGCAGAAAGGGTAAGTGATAAGAGTGGAGGCTGGTCCTTGAACTTTACTTTTCTTGCTTAGTTCCTCATAGAACCGCCGTATAGCGTACTGTGTGTAGGAGATAAAAAGCCATTTCCTAGATAGATCATTATCCATTTTCTATAAGCTTTCATTGCTGTGAAGAGTTCACCTACCGATATCGCTTTCATTGCTCACCTCGGTCCTGATCCCAGCAGTAACTGTGATTGTGAGTTTGTGTGGCATTATCATCTGGCATAACGCTGAATATAAACTTGCCTTCCTACTCTATTGCCTATACTGTTCCCCCGCTTGCTTTTGTACCGTTTCCCCACTCTGAAGTTGTGATTGAAGTTCTACTTTAACCTGTCAGTGTGTTTTTGGGAAAGCGAGTGTAAATGTATGAATTTTCTGCAAGGCGATTTATTTGGCAAACCTGCATCTGCCTCATATGAGAATAAGAGGATTACTGGAGGCGGACATTTGAAATTGCCGCATGTTAATTTGGGTGCAGCGGAAACTTTAAAAAAATGGTTACGGACGCTGGAAATAACGCTAGTAGAATATAGGTAACTGTACCAATATTCTACTAGTGGAATATTGATATTGTGGAATATCTGTAATACCGTATTGGCTGATGTTTCACTATGACCTAACTTCACCCCCCACAATTGGTTCCCTAGCATAAATCCCCCCCCCCCCTGGTGATGCCTAACCTTAACGCCCCTCCCCGCCTGGGTGCATGACCATAACAAACCCCCCCCCCCCCCCGGCAACTAACGAGTGGCGCCTGCTATTTGTAAACACAGTTGGCATAGCGGTTGGCCTTGGCACCTGCTATTTAGCAGGCGCCCATATTTGTTGCTCTCCATTTAGCTGTTCCATACTGGCGGGTTATTGGCAGTTGCTGTCACGTGCAGCACCCACACAGAGGAGGGCGTTTTGTTTTTCGTTTTTCTTATTTGAAATGAATGGGAAGGCGGTACAATCTGAAAAGTGAATGTTCACTTGGGTAGAGTACTACTTTAAACCACCTGAACAGAGATTTTCCCTATGGAAATACTCAGCATGGCTTCATTCCTCTTCTCTCCTTTCCTGCAGAGCCTGCAATGATTCTGTATGTCGCTGGGACTCAGCGAAAGCTCCCAAGTGCTACGAGTCCCAGAGGACCTACAGAATATATAATGACCCATCAGCAGTGACTCCAGCAGCGGCCTATCCTTGCTGTATTATTTATAGCCGCCATCTGGACCCCATCCAAATGCTGCACATGCAGAAAGAAGGTCACAGCGCCTGATCGATGCAGAAAAATACTCTATACATATGGAGGATAGATGGAGCCTCATACACATATCATTTGTGGGCAAACATTCTGACACCCCTCTCCAAGTGAGACATGTTTTGTTCATTTCGGAAGTAATAGACACTAGGTCAAAACTGCTGGATAAAATTTAATTTTAAATTATTTAATCTAAACTGCATTAAAACAAAGGAACCAATCAAATCGATATTGTGTCGCATCCAATAGTTTGAACACCATTGTAAACCAGTATTTAGTAACGCCCCTTTTGGCATATAGCACTGGCTGCAAATACCTTCTGTATCAATCATAAGGTGGCTGCTAAGGATACAATTTGCCGAGCAGGTGTTTAAAACCCATTATTCTTACGAACAATCTGAAATGAGCGCACTAATGGATAAAAATATCCTAACCAATCTGATCAGATGAATGAAATCAATCTGATTTTTGGATTGATCTCATCAAGCTGATCCTATAGGTTAGGAGATTTTTGTCCATTAGTAGTCCCAAACAATCATTTCCAATCATTCATACGAATAAGTGTTCATAAAAACAATTGTTTGACACACTGTGTCGTAAATGGCCACCTTAAAGAGGAACTGTAGTGAAAATAACATAATGAATAAAATTACTTTAAGAAACAGCGGTTATTTCCCACAGACAGCAGCCTGTCATGACATCACACTGTGCGAGGGGTTTCATCACAATATCGGCCATACAGACCTCCCTAATGAACTACCGTATATACTCGAGTATAAGCCGAATTTTTTAGACCAAAAAAGTGGTCCAAAAGTGTGGGGGGGGGGGCTCGGCTTATACTCAAGTCACAATTGGTTGGTGATTCCCCCCCCCCCCCCCCCCTCCACCACCTTGCAAGTGTGTCCATCACCACAACAAGGCAGCAGAGCCGGCTGCATGTCCCCTTCAGTCTCCCAACATTTATAGCGTGCTTTCTACTGTGCAAATGGCTGTGTGCCGATCCTCCTCCCCACCCCCGCCAGACCGAAGAACAATGGCAGACCCCCCCCCCAGAATGTTCAGAGCACTCTCTACTCTGCCTGTGTGGCTGTAGCCAATTAAAAGCCAATAGATGGCTCTGTGCCGCTATGCCTGCTGCCTCGCCGTCCAAGACTATAGTAAATTAAAGGCCATTAGATGGCCGTGTACTGTGTCCACCGCCTTCCCCCCCATCAGACCGGAGCTGTATGGCACTAACCCTCTGGTTTCACCCCTGCTGAGTGTCCTGTGGCATAGGCACAGCGCTGTGTTCCGTTACCTATGGGTCCGCGTCGGGATGATTCATCTCCAGCGTGTGAGAAGCAGCCTCTCTTCGCTATGATTCGTGCAGATGCCCACGTGATAACAGGCGCCGCTAGAGGTTGTCATACCAATGAGAGACTGCTTCTCACACGCTGGAGATAAATCATCTTGACGCGGACCCGTAGGTAAAGGAACACAGCGCTGTGCCTATGCCACAGGACACTCAGCAGGGGAGAAACTAGAGGGTTAGTGCCATACAGCTCCGGTCTAGCGGGGTGAGTCGGCTGGCAAAGTGGCACACAGCCATCTAATGTCTTCTAATTAGCTACAACCACATATGTAATATACAGAGTAGAGAGCACTCTGTATATGCGGGTGGTGGGTCTTCCTTGTTCTCTGGTCTGTGGGGGAGGGGGGATGTAACGGCCACATGCACAGTGGAGAGTACTCTGTACATTCCAGGGCTCTGCCTTACATTATTCTCTGGTCTGGTGGGGAGGGGGAATCAGGACACGCGACCATATTAAAGTGTTCCTGAACTCTTGCACAGGTGGGGGGATTGCACACAGTCACTGTGCACATGTGGTGTTTAAGGAGGTATGCCATGGCAAACAGCCCAAGATGTGTTGACCTCACTCTGAACATGGGGGGGGGAGATCTTATACTCGCGTCAATCATTTTCCCCAATTTTTTAAGGCAAAAGTTGGAGCGGGGGGGCTGACGGCTTACACTCGGGTCGGCTTATACTCGAGTATACACAGTATTTGAGAAAAGGTAAAGATTGCTCACGGGAAAAGGGGATATATCAGCTACTGATTGGAATGAAGTTCAATCCTTGGTTGGAGTTCCTCTTTAATCCCTCAGTGGAAAACCTAGCAATGTTTGGACACCTTTATTTCTAGTTACGAATGTATTTTGTGTGAGATTTTTTTTCTTTTTTTTATTTAGGTCTGCAGTCGTTTTGCATAGTTGGGCAATATTTCTGAGAATGCCGTCTGTGCAGCCTCAGCTTGCTGGGAACCTGCAGATGTATCTTGCTGCGTATGATAGTAATGGCTAAATATGGCCTTCTGCCTCTAACGGTCTGCAGTCACTGTTGCATTATAAAGGGCATCTTGGCCCAAAACGGATTTGGTGCTTTTGTGAAATCCCATCAAGCTAAATGCTCCAGAGAGAATAAAAAAAACCTTAAACCGTAGATGTGCTGATTCCAAAGGCTGGCAATACATGGGTCGATGTTTGCAGTGCAGTCGATTATTTAGATCAGATGTGCCAGCAATCTTTTGATCCGCAACATAACTGATCAGTAAACACCAACACCAGAAACAAGCATACAGATAATCTTGTCAGATCCAACATTGTCAGGAGGCTCAGGAACCCCTGATCTGCTGCATGCTTGTTCAGGGTCTATGGTTAAAAGTATTAGAGGCAGAGGATCAGCAGGATGGCAGCCTCCATATACCTCTTGCTTCAGTTGTCCTTTAAAAAAGGAATCAATTCACAAAGCATTGTTTCCTACCACACACGGCACATCGATTTCTTAAAGGAATCTATTGTTTTGGAAACGTGGGTGGAAATCTATAAGTGTATGGCCAGCTTTAGGAACAACAGACAGTTGCTTTTTCGGACAGGAGATCCATCCTTTTCAAGTGAAGTGGTACATTGATCCATGCTAACTTGTAATGCCAATGGGAGGTCCACGCGGACTTGAAGGGGAGACTTGAGCAAGACCGTAGAGCAGCATGATTTGCGTCCATGCATATTCAGAGCTGTGTCAACAACGAAAGAGGCTCTGTTCATAGCTGAGCAATGCTTGTCCATGTCCAACAAACGCCAACTAATCGATGCAGTGGGTGCAATAAGGGGCGGATGTAAAGGGCATGTCATTCTATAGGATAGGAAGTGGCACCTGGCTGCCAGTCTTCCACCATCCCCTCTACGTACAGCAGAACAGTTTGTCCAGGAGCCAGACAGTGTGTTTGTACAACAATCCTTTCAAAACAGCCACCTGAAACAATCTGTAAATAATATTTCAGGGCATCCATTCAAGTGTGAATACATCCAAGGCATAATGTATTAACCACTTGAGTACCAGCGGTGTCTGTCCCCTGGAATAGAGACCGCTGGTACAAAAAAACGGGGCACACTGACGTCCTGCCGCACAGCCCCATCACTCTCGCCGTTCGCGACACTCTTCCCGTCGCTGAAGCTCCCTCGATCTGCCAGTGTAATAGGCTCACAGTGATCACATGGTCAGGAGCCCATGAAATCTGCTCTTGACCGGCTAACTGAGCTCTGCTATCATAGTGATGGCAACTTGGCAAGGCGAGTGGGCTGAAGTGGCGGAAGAGTAGCACGATCGGTGGTAGTGGCGGGAGCGTGCGGTGGGCTAATTGAAATCTATGCCCTGACAGAGATAATCGGTCTCAAACAGGACATAGATTTCAGTTAGCCTGGTCTGGAAGCGCTTATTATACGAACACTAAATATTATCAATAAAAATGGTTAATAGAGGCGCCAAAATAGGATAAGATGGGTTAAAAACCGTTTAAAAAGGAGGGGGTGAGTGGATCCACTACCCTCACTAAAAATGACCAGGCTAAATCAAGCCGTAAATGATGCAAGAAAATATTTATTAGTCTCCAAATACAGTGCAACGCGTTTCACACATCCCGCTTCATCAGGCAATTGAGGTAGGAGAACACTAAAGGGGAGAACAAGAAAAAAAACAAAAGAAAAAACAATGCTAGGAGGTACTCAAAAACTTTCACAACAATTAACCATATTGTTTTTATAAGCATCCATAGCAACATCCGTTTGGTTTTGTAATACGTTGGCTATTTGTCCCGATATCTCTAAATGTGCCCCTATAAAGTTGTAAATCCATATAATCCTTATATCATTATATTGTACAGTGCCTATCCCCCCTATGGCGGATAAAATTTGCATAGATCAGTGTAGCAAATACAAATTAGGTGCAATGTTAGTCATGCACGGCGGCATGTAATAGTATAAAAACCAGTGACACTTACCAAGTGTAGGTCAATCGAAAGCTAGAGCGCCTCTGTAGAACGAGAACGCTCCCCTCTGGTTGTTTTTATTGAGTTATTGGCAGCTGAATCTCCCGCCGAGCGGGTTAGGGGACCGGAAGTGGACGTGACGCTTGGGTCGCACCATGCGTCAAGAGTAGACCTGGCCTTAACAAAAGATAGGGCCGCACAATGTGACAGCTGTGACGCATCTATTGTACGCATTACGCATAGAGCGCATGCGTGATGACGCCAATGCCGGAGTGAAGGGGAATGTCGGAGCGTGTGCGGATGGGTGGCGGCGCATGCGTACAGGCAAGAGGAAGCGCCGTCCCTGCCATGTCTGATGAGGGCAATTTGCCATGCTTACTAAGAGGCGTGATAGATTAGTATGGAAACATAGAAACATAATGTCTCTATTCTGAAAAAACGTTCTGATTGGCAAACTAACGTTTTCTAGCTGGGACTAACTTTACAATAATGTACTGCTATCAGGTAAAGCCCCCATCGCTGTAGGGTCATATTAAAAGTCGCTGTGTGGCTATTTATATGGTTCTACTGCCCCCCAGTGGTTAGAAACTAAATTGCACCTATCATGAAACAGTATATGAGTATGAGACACAATGTATACTTTGAGGAAATTTATCCTTATGTTCACCATCCTTGCTTGTAAAATATACACACAAGTTATATGACCCCTATTAACATTAGTGACAGAGATTGATCGTTGATAGTCGATGGGGTGAACCTATGTTACCCTCAATTAGTGTCTCAAATAGCATAATCATCGTGACTGTATAATAAATAAGAGATAAATACGTTAAAAATAGAATAATACAGAGATTATCTAAAAATTATATAAAAAATTACACAAAAAAACCATATAAAAAAGAAGGTATGGATAAAAGAGAGGACTGTAGTAAAAACTTTTGAGCATAATTAATTAGTATAATTTTTTAGTATAATTTTTCCAGCACTTCGTGAAGCCCTTCCGGAGCGAGGGTTCTTAGTGTCTGGATCCAATACATCTCTTTCGTCCGTATCGCCTCAGAAATATCCGTGGTGTGTATAAGCTCTATGAGCGTGATCCTGAGGAACTTGGGATCTCCATTGTGATGAGTGCTGAAGTGTTTGGACACACTGTGTGAGGAGTATTTTTTGAGGACGTTCCTTTTGTGCTGTCCAATTCTATCCCTAACCAATTGTGTGGTACGTCCTACGTACTGTAGTTTACAAGGGCAAGATATAAGGTATATGACGTTTTTTGACATACAATTTAGGTTGTATTTAATGCGAAAAGTTATATTTGTAGTAGTGGAATGAAAATTGTCCGTAGTGTCCACAAACTGACAAGCTGTGCAACGTGGGTGATTGCATGGAGAAGAGCCTGGGGTCACAGAGTCTGTAAGGGGTGTGGCGGGGGTGGAAACGGATCTGAGTTTACTAGGAGCCAACAGTCCCCGTAAATTCGGGGCCCTTCTAAACGTCAAAAGGGGATCTTTGGGTAATGTGGGTCTCAGATGTGGGTCCTGCATTAAAATTTCCCACCTGTTTTTTAGGATGGACCGGATTTGTGTGTGTTGAGTACTGTAGCCCGTAATGAATCGTGGAAAGACAGGGTTATTCTGGGATTCATTAATTGACCCATTAATAACTGGAGTGATCATGGCTTTGTTTTTTGCGTCTTGGATGAGTTTTTTCGGATATCCTCGTTCTGTGAATTTTTTGGTTAGCACGGTGGATTGATTCTGAAACATGGATGGGTCTGTACAATTCCGGAAGAGTCTGCGATATTGACAATAGGGTGTGTTGGTGGTCCAAGGGCGATAGTGAAAACTGTTAAAATGTATGTAGTTGTTTGAATCAACTGTTTTTTAAAATGTGTTTTAGTTTTGATAATTGCATCTTGTATGTAGAGTACCAGGTCCAGAAACTCTATGGATATGGAATGATGTTGGCCAGTAAATGTGAGGCCTGCTGGATTATTGTTGAGATATTCTAGAAAAGTTGGAATAAGGGTGCGCTCGCCCTTCCAAATCAGTATGAGGTCATCTATATACCTTCTATAAAAGATGATGTTATTGAAATATGGACTTTGGTCATTGAATTTGAGTAACTCCAGATACCCCATCGCTAGATTCGCATATGAAGGTGCGAAGGAGCTCCCCATAGCTGTTCCCGTGGCTTGGTGGTAAAAACTGTCTGCAAAAGAAAATATGTTGTGTTGCAGGATAAATTCGGCGCAATTTAACAAGAAATGTTGTTGTATGGAAGGCATATTGGGGTTGGTTGCTAGATAATGGTCTAATGCCTTGAGTCCAAAAGAATGTGGAATGTTTGTATATAGTGATGAGACGTCACATGTCAGCCAACAGTATTCGGCCTTCCATGTGACGTTTTTGAGTAAATTGATGAGATGTTGGGAGTCCTTAAGATAGGATGGTAGTGACTGTACTAGCGGTTGTAGATGTGTGTCTATAAATTTGGATAAATTGCTTGTCATAGAATCTATTCCAGATATGATCGGTCTACCAGGAGGATTAGTGAGATTTTTATGTATTTTTGGAAGGTAGTAGAAGAATGGAGTTTTCGGATGATGATTAATGATAAAATTGCGTTCATTTTTGGTTATAATCTTATTGAGAAAGGCTTGATTAATGAAGGATTTGAGGATGAGATTAAATGTGGGAGTGGGATCTGTGGTGAGCTTCGTGTAGTGAAGGGGGTTGTCTAATAATCTGTGGGATTCTGTAATGTAATCTGCTGTATTGAGGATCACTATACCCCCTCCTTTGTCTGCGGGTTTGATGATGACGTCGCGGTTGTTCCTGATTGAGTAGAGGGCCTTTTGTTCCAGTTTTTTTAGGTTGGAGGTGGAGGGTTGGGGGTTGAAATCTAATTTTTGAAGGTCACTGAGAACTAGAGTGTAGAAGGTTTCGATGTAGTTACCTTTTGAAGCTGTGGGGTAGAATCTGGATCTGCCTTTCAGCTGGGTAGTGATGAATTTTTCAGTGGCCATGTCATTAGAATTGACTAACTAGGTGGGGTGTTGGTCATTATTGGTAAGGATAAGATTATTGGCAGAGTCTGATAGAGTGGATTGGTGTTGTTTAATAGCAAAGTGTCTTTTCAGTGTTAGTTTGCGTATATATGAATTGAGTTCGGCAAACAGTTTGGATATTTGTGAAGTGTTGGTAGGGCAAAAGGAAAGACCTTTTTCCAGTAACTGGGTTTCTGCCGTGGAAAGTGTGTGATCCGATAGATTGAAAATGCAGCGCGTTTGTGTGGGGGGCTCTATTAGCGGGTTAGCGATTGTGTGCGGTTTCTTTTTTCCTTTCCCTCTTTTCCCTCTTTTTCTGATTCTGGGAGTAATCGTTTTAATTTGTGTTTGGGTTGGAGGAAGACTCTCGATGTAGTTGGGCTGGATAATAGTAGGACCAGTGTGGTTTGTGTGATCGTGGAGGGTAAGTCTAAAAAAGATGAGGTTGATATGTTGGCTGGACTGAAATGGTTGGTAATGAGACCAGGTTTAGTCTGTGGGCCGGTGGTGGGGGTGCAACTGATGGGCGGAGTGGATGTAGGGGGCGGTGTGCTGTGAACACTGAGTTGTGAGAGTCCTAATGTATCTTCATTAGCTGGCTCGTCACTAGGGACTGTGTGTGTCGGTTGGGTTATGTCTTGTGTCTGGACCGTGTGATGTGTATTCATGATGGCCAATGTGTTCGGGGGGGGGCCCCATTATGAAATATATATGATAAATATTATCAGTTTTGCTGCTCTACAAAGCAGATGAAGATCAGTATGGAGAGTGTCCATTCCCCCCCATCATTCTCCACCGCAGCCTATCTGCATCCACCGCAGCCTATCTGCATGTCCTCATATCTCAGCAATGCCACATTGCTCGGACATGAGGAGTGCAGCCAAATTAAGCTAAAATGTTGTTTCACAAATCTGAGTTTAACTCATTTTCTGTGATAAAGTAACTGTTGTTCCTTTTAAACAGAAGTAAGCCCTGGCAGCCTCCATATTCTTTTAATGTCTGGTTGCTTTAAATGCCTCTGTTGCTCATATCGTCATGCTGCTGTTGTGGGAATTTTCATGACATCGGATTTCTACTAAGTGATTACTTTATCAGGCCGTTTCCTTGGAATAGCGCATTTGTTGTTTTCTGTCGTCAGTGATTTTTAGGATAAGGCGTCCTCTGCAGGAAAGGGTTAGCAGAAAGTCTTGATAACGGTTCTGAGGCAGTCTGTACAAAGTTCAGCCCGGGCTCGGTGCCTGGTACTGCCAGTATCTGAGCTCCAGCCGTCTACTTCCTGCGCCAAGCTCCCCGGTACAGGGCGCTCTGTCTACCCTACAGCTGGGACAACACACTCAGGTTCTGTTATATAAACCAGAACAGAGGGATAAGCAAGGGATCTCCTGTAACCTTTGGGCATTTCTCTCCTCAAGCGGCACAGCTGGAATCTGGCTGTAGTGGCCTATGGATTTTTCCTTTTCCTAGTTAAGAGTGTTCCTAAAGCAAACCTGCTGCATAATAAAACTAAGCAAAGCCAACAATATTTATTAGACAGAATGATTGGAGGTGCCCAAAAAATAGAAAATATTTAAAAATCTTTTAAAAACAAGGTAAGAGTTGGCTTTTTAAAGTGAACAGAAGGAGAAAATCGGGTAAAAAAAACAGATACTTGGCAAAGAGGGAAGCCTCTGGATCCTGTAGAGGCTTCTCGTGGCTTGTCATTGCCCCTTTAGCCGTTCGCCAGTACCCTCCAGAACATCAGGGGCAGTGCTCCTTTTCGTGCACGGGTCACGCGCAGTATTGCCACCGTGTGAATAAAAAGGAGAGCTAAATTCTGAGTTCAGTCTGGTGTGAATGAGGTTTTAGTACCTTGTAAAAGTAGTCCAAGGAAACACTACCAGTGAGTGAGTTGCGGGCTCATGGTGGGGGCCAAAGGATTATTAAGATATGTGAAGGATAGACTTTCTATTCCACAAAAAAGCTACTACATCACATATTGCTGAAAATGTAATGTTGGCCAAGGCAAAGTGGCGTCTTCATAGTTTGAGGCATATGGGCCACCCACCAAGTGCCCACGTTGACCCATCCACTACCCTAAGCACCTAAAATTGTCACGTGAGCCTTAGAACTGGGTCATAAAGCAGGGAAATAAAATGGTCTATTCTGATGAACTGCTTTCTGATGATTGATTGTGTGTGTGTGTGTGTGTGTGTGTGTGTGTGTTTGTGTGTGTGTGTGTGTTTTTATGTGTGTGTGTTTTTATGTGTGTGTGTGTGTGTGTTTTTATGTGTGTGTGTGTGTTTGTTTTTATGTGTGTGTGTGTGTGTTTTTATGTGTGTGTGTGTGTGTGTTTTTATGTGTGTGTGTGTGTGTGTGTGTGTTTTTATGTGTGTGTGTGTGTTTTTATGTGTGTGTTTTTATGTGTGTGTTTTTATGTGTGTGTGTGTGTGTGTGTGTTTGTGTGTGTGTGTGTGTCTTATCTGTGGAATGTGCTGGGAAAAACATGGAGGTTTACATTACAACTTACTGGACTAAAGGATCTGCTGCTAACATCTTAGTGCCATATACTGCAGGACACCTTCTTGTGAAGTCCATGGCGTAATGGGTCAGAGTTGTTTTTTCATTAGCACACCTACCCAGTACTATGCAGATGGTTTTAGGGAGGGAACTCACATGCAGGGCTGTTTTCCCCTACAATTCACGGGTCTTCATTCGCTTTTGTGATTGCGTTTTCTGTGGACATTTTGCCACGATTGTTTTGTGGTTGTTCTGTTTGTGTGGTTGTTTTGTTTGCAGTGGTATGTACTGTAATTGCGAACAGGCATGCCGTGTGGGAAAAAGCAGAAAGCTGTGTGATTTAACACACCAAAAAATGTTAAATGCGAATGAATGCTCACGACGAGTGTTTCCTGAGCGAGGCTATTGACTTTAATTGCCTGTAGAATTGTCCATGGCAAAACGTGCTCCATTGCAGCAAGTGTGTTCCCTGCCTTAGTGTTTTGGCTGGTCAGTGTATAGAGTCTTTATCTGCTATGATTGTTTACAATTAAAGAAATACGAACAATAAACCCATACTAGATAGTGCAGTACACGGGCATATGACACACCCAGAAGCGAGAGCATGAAGCTGAGACAGTGAAGCAGATGCAGCAATACTATAATACGATAGTAGAGAGAGTCCTGGCATACCAGCTGACAGTCTAAACATATAAGCGGAGAATGTGTATGGCGTTTGTGAGATCTGTTTACAGGTGGTTGTGGAATTTGTAGGGCGTGCTGCTATCTTTGGCTTCTGCAAAAATGGCATCTTTTCTAGGGAGTAACTCCAGGACAACACACTAATGTAACCTCTCCTGTTCCGCACAAGCATGACCGTGGCTTTTCTGCATGTCGGCCACTAGATGGCGAGATCACAACACAGGCTTCATGAGTGACATCCATTGTCTCCTCAGCTTTGCTACACATGACTGAACCCAAGGCTAGGAAGCCCTGATGTCAGCCCCGGCGATTGCTAACATTCATAATGCAGTCAATATCTATGGATATGTGTGTATGGGCACCTTAACGCATCCTTTTTCTGTCCCAACCAAACACAAAACGTCTGGCATGAGCATATTTGAAAAACATATGGAAGTGTAAAATTTTAAACCAAAACAGTATTAGGTAAGTTAATCAGATCAGCTTATAGCGGGGTTCACATAAAACTATTTAAAGGCCATTTTCGGACACCGATCTATATAAACCATCTTCCCTGCCCTAGGCATAGATCTATATAAATCATTTGAGATTAGTTACCAGAGTGCCCAAATGTTGTCCATTTTTACAAAAAGGTGCTTAGATGATTGTTACCGGAAACGTTTGTGATTGACTGAATCTAGAGTGTATGCAGGTGTTCCCTAACTTCCTTATCAAGGCTAATATCTATTGTGGTGGCTCTCTAGTGACCAACTTCTGTTTCTTACAGAAACTTCTATCCTTATGCCTTTTATTGGGGCTTAACCGCCTCCCACCAAATACAGAAGTGTAGCATGTTTGGAATGCTGACTGTTCCTAAATGATTGTTTGTGATGACACAAATTTTAAAGGACACCTGAAGGGATATGGAGGCTGGCCTATTTATTTTCTTGTAAACACACATTGCCTGACTGTCCTGCTGATCCTCTGCCTTTCATACTTTTAGCCATAGGACCCTGAACAAACATGCAGATCACATCTCTGTCTGGAGTCCGACTCAATCTAGTCAGACTTAAAGGACAACCGAAGTGAGAAAAATATGGAGGCTGCCATATTTACTTCCTTTT
Organism: Hyperolius riggenbachi; assembly: GCF_040937935.1. Classification (NCBI taxonomy): domain Eukaryota; kingdom Metazoa; phylum Chordata; class Amphibia; order Anura; family Hyperoliidae; genus Hyperolius; species Hyperolius riggenbachi. The sequence goes on along the minus strand of NC_090654.1, from coordinate 71,938,201 downwards.
AAACAATACCAGTTGTCGGGCAGCCCTGCTGATCTCCTTGGCTGCAGTAGTGTCTGAATTGCACCAGAAACAAGCATGCAGCTAATCTTGTCAGATCTGACGACAATGTCGGAAACGTTTTAGAAGCTGCTTGTTCAGGGTCTATGGCTATTATTATTAGAGGCAGAGGATCAGCAAGATTGCCTGGCAACTGGTATAGTTTAGAAGGAAATAAATATATCAGCCTCCATATCCCTATCATTACAGTTGTCCTTTAAGTTCCAAGCTGCATGCTTGGAACTTATCCAGATAAGATCCAGATACTACTGCAGCCAAAGAGATCAGCAGGTCTGCTGGGCAACTGGAATGGTTTATAAGGAGATAAATATGGCAGCCGTCATATCCATCTCAGTTCAGGTGTCCTGTGTGTGTCTGTCTGTGTGTCTGTCTGTGTGTCTGTCTGTGTGTCTGTCTGTGTGTCTGTCTGTCTTTACAAAATAAGCCATTTTTTAAAAATATGATCATGTGACCTTAAGGAATTAATATAGGTACTACGACTGTCCTGGCTCTCAGCAAAAAGAGGAAAGGCCTGCACGTTGTCCTAAAATCAGAATCCTTTATTGTGGACGTATCCAAATATGATTAAGGACCAGTAGGTCTGAAACATGTCAGCTGGAGATGCGTGATCATGTGTGTTGATTTTTGGATACGTCCACAATAAAGGATTCTGATTTTAGGACAACGTGCGGGCCTTTCCTCTTTTTGCTGCAGATTCTTGGATTTGGCCATCTTGGTCCCAGCACTGTCCTGTTTTGAGTGAGCGGTGGTTCCGGTGGTTTTGTCCTGGCTCTCACAGTGGTTCAAATAAAGTTACACTTCTATACCTCTAGGTGTAAACCGCTGAGCTAATCCATTATCATGTCTTTAAAGATGACACTGTTGGCCTTGAAGCTGCAGAACATATCTATTTCTTTGCTTTAATCCACTGGCTTGTGAGTATGTAAAACATTTTTACAGCTTTTAACTTTTGTAAGGTGCAACATTCTTACTCTAGAAAAGACAGGACAGGAGGGAGGGAAAAGCCTCTCCTTTATTTATAAAATAAAAATAAAAATCGCAGCAGAGTATCCTATCATGGACAACAAAAGGAGGTTAAAATCATGTGTGTGCTAAGTTGCAGGGCTGTGCAGCACCCTGACCAAGCTGCACAGCCCTGTATTGTGAAAAATAGCCTGGTTTTGGGGGGGTGTAAGCATATGGTTGTCAAGTGGTTAAAAGGAAATACATATGGCAGCCTCCACATACCTCTTGCTACAGTTGTCCTTAAACCATTACACTATCCAGCCATACTAGACACCCTGCGGAGTTTTCCCTTAATGTCCAGACACTTCTGATGTGGTTTATGATCCTGGAGAGATGTGAGCAGTGGGCCTGTGTGTGGGGTCAGTGTTTGCTGGAAGCCTCCCTTGAAGTGATTCTGTGGTTTTGAGGCGGGCCGCAGTCCTGATCTCTCTCCAGGTCTCGGGCCCATCTCTGCTCAGCACACAGGCAGTCCTCTGTTCCCCCCACACAGACAGTCCAGTAACTCTCCAGCCTGGAGGATTTTCAGTTATACAACGGTGTCTGGTTAGCCCGGGATGCTGGCTCCGCTCCAGCCGCCTCTCATGAGGTGTGCACACAAGTGTCTCCAAATTCCCTCCTAATCCCATGATTGGTGCTGGAATAACAGCGCGGCTTATGCGCAGCGTCAGTGGAAAGCTACAAAGCACTGCCTGTAAGTGAGAAGCACCGCCGCCAACCCTCAAAACACGACCCGTACCTTTCCACCAGAGCCAGGGGTACTGCAGGTGAGCAGATCAGGCCTAAGCGTTATGGCAAGAAATGATCCTAATCATAGCAGAATGAGGCATGTTAGATTTTCATTACAGAAAATCTTAAATGTATTAGCTATTTCTCTACTTGGGTACAGTCCAGTGTCCTAGGTCTCAAACTTGGGTACAGTCCAGTGACATAGGGATCACCATAGCAACCATGGCTGTTGCTATGAAGACTATGGCCAGAGGGGGCGCCGCCATGTGAATGGCCAGTGGCGAAAAGGGGGTCTGTGGTGGGCTTTATGGAGACATTCAACAGGCCCTGTGAGATGTAGTGTAGGCAGCCACATGTTTACTGCCTTTCCCCATGCAGAGCTGTGTGAGCGCGGAGTGCAGCAGAGATGTGGCTCTCATCTTCAGGCTCCGCCAGATATCTATCAGTTTATTGGGGGGGGGGGGGGGGGGTGGGGGTGTATGGGGCACCAGTCCTCAATAAATAAGAGCGAATCAGCATTTCAGCATTTTATTGCTGAGGTAGGACCATGAATAGTTGAGCACTTTTTCCTGATAGGACTCGGTAACTGAACCCATCCCCTATTAAGTCGCTGGAGTTTGGCAGCGGTTTGTTTGTATATACAGTCTGACAAGTGCCCAGATGTCACCTCTCCTTGTCAAGTTAGGCTTCTACTGGACAGAATCTGGTTTTGAAACGGACCTGAACCCAGAACTTACTCTCTGCTGTAAACGATAAGCAACAGCATAATAATGTAATAACATAAGGAAAAAAAATTTTGTTACAGCTGATACACATCCTGCAATATATCTGCAGTATGTCTACTTCCTGCTTTGATGGAAGCAGACAAAGGGTTAACCTCCCATGTTTACATATTAGCTGTCTGCTGAGGACTGCCAAATTTCTGTGCTGACACTGCTGAGAGATCAAATTACACTTGTGATTGCTTGAAGATGAGTAGGAATCGGACAAGCTCTTCTCTCTAAAAACACACGGTGCATTTCTCTCTTTTCCTTTTGTTCTATTCAAGAGTTCAGGTCCACTTTGAATATTTGGTTCCGTTACCTGAAGCAGTTTGCAGCAGGCTCTGAGTGAACGGCTGCTGCTGATTGACTTAGTATCAGTATATGGTACTGACTGTCTGGTGGTGCACAGAAAGAGCTCTATAAAGCTACATACTTTATTTTTCGTCATATGAAACCACGTTCATTTGCGCCTCAGCTGATACCTGTAACATCTCTGACAAGGGTTTTAGTGATCAGTTTTACTAACTGCGGTTGAAATGTGTTGGTGTGTGTGGTCTCAGACACAACTGTGTGAGAGATCGTTCACCTTGTGTAATGCAGGAGTCCACGTGTGTACATCACTATGCATGCCAGATGCGTAGCGCTCTGATTCGCTGCTAATCCCATCCACTGTGGATGAATGGTTCAGAGCTGAGTTTGTGCCCCAATACGGTTCAACTGCACAGTGCATAAGTATGAATATCAGACAGGGCAGCCCATGCACTTCTGATGTTCTTGCCTATCACACACTGTAGATGTTGCAAAGCAGAATAAATAGGAACCAGAAAATTTGAGCGCACCATGCGCCATAGGTGCCATGTGCATTATGGCTATCGCAACGCTTAGAAGTTAATTTGGGCGCCGGTGAAAGACTGAGCCCAAATTACTTAAAAACAGTGTAATTCGTCCGCTGAATTGCGGTTTTCCCCGGTGTCCATGGAGAATAGTAATTAACGCCACCGGGACTTTTGCAACAGCAGGTTGAGATGTTTATCGGCTTCATCCTGTGCCCAAATTTGCCAGCGCCATTTTTACATGTAAGGCCTAATGCCTGGTACACAGTTTATGATCGGCCAATCACTGACCTATTTTACCACTCCATGTAGTATGAGGTTTTATCTACACAATCAGCTCATAGTATTCAATGCCTGTTGACCCTGATACTACCTGGAGGTTGCAAGATTGGTCTTTGATTGGACAATTATAATTGAAAGTGTCTACCCGGCTAAAGTCATGACTTGAAGATCTGGTAGTCTGTGCTGCAGGAAATTGCTGGTGCAGGGGCTCATGCCTAGACAACTTAGGAGTGATTTACAAAGGACTACACACTACAGGACTAAGAAAAGAACAGTTTGTGCCTGCACTAGGAGGCTTATGATTTTTATTTTTTTTTTATGTGATTTTTTTTTATATATAACGAACAGTACTCCAGTCAAAATCGTTTTTTTTTCTTTCAGCTTAGTAACAGTTGAAGAAAAGGGGAGACACTTTCCATGATGGGCAAGCGGCACTAAGCAGTAGTGCAGTCAGTGTTGTATTACATCTTCTTCAGTCTGACGTTTATACCCAGATGCCCTCTGGCAGCCTGACGTGATGTGGGGGGAGTGACGTCCTGATCTGCCCAAAACTTTAATCTGTTCCAGATGTCCATCAGAGCGATCAGAACCAAGCCAAATCATTTAATACCCTTTATCCCGGCTGATTAAATGGGGCGTCTCTTAATACCCGAGACATGCCAAGAATCCTGGCTATTTGTCCCAGATTAGGTGGCTGGGGCTGCCTCGGTCTGAGCTGTGATCGCAGTGCAGCTCTCTTGTCTTCCAGGGTCCTCTCCTCGGAGGGCTGGAGTAGGTGTGAAGGGTTGTCCTAGCTCTGATAAGTTGGTTCTATATAAGAATTGAAGAAGGCAGCCTACATGGCTGACCTTCCAGGATAGCAGGCCAAGGACCTTAAGCCTCATATACAAGGCATGACTCCAGGTGGGGATTTGGGTCCGATCCCTTGGGTGATGTTGCAGGGGCAAGGCTGTACAGATGTGGCACTAACCTGTAGACCAGTGTTTCTCAAACCTGTCCTTGTGACCCCCTTCCCCAATGGTGCATGTTTTGCAGGCAGCCTCACCTACGCACACCTTCAATTTTAATTGGCCAATCACTAACCAATTTTACCAACTCTATGTAGTATGAGAGTCTACCTACACAATCTATCCATAGTATGCAAAATCTGTTGGACTTCATAATGCACGGAGGTGGTAAAGGTGACAAATCAGAAACGGGCATCTTTTTGATTAGAATCATATTATTTTTTTTTTTTATTTTTTTTTAAGTATAGCACAGCTGTCCTATTCACATTTTCTTACCCTTTGTGGCATTCAGGCTTTGGTATCAATCCACGTGTAATTATGTCTTTAATTCGATGTCACTTTGACTGCATTGAAAACTACAGCTGATCAGTTTGATTGTGGTTCAGGTTCACATTGTCCTCTGGTCCTTCGCTTCTCATTCACCAACATAGTTGTGAAATGAGCTCATGTCAAACTAAGTGTAAACTAATTAACATTCACATTTTGAATTGGTTGTCTGCATCTTTAAAACCCTATTTCACCCTCCCAGAATCTTGTATTATTCGTAAATATGAATAGGTGACTAAACCATTACTTGCTCAATTTTCATATTCGATGCAGCTGTTCCAGAAAACTTCCCTCTGGAAAAGTCAGTCATGTGACCAATAAATTAATTCACAAAAGCCTGCAGCTGCAAGGAGACTGAGCGGTCCCCAGCTAGTGAACGGCTTCCCGTGACGAGCACACAGCCGTAATGGCCGGTTGGTGAGCAATTCACTTTTGTGACCACGAAATTGAAAAGGAACAGTGAATCCGGCACTGCTTGCAAATTTTTTTTAGTATGCGGGTTGAAGAAAGAAACATATCCTGCACTGCTGTCTATTGCATGTATTGTTCAAACTGTGTCGTTACATGTGGCAGGGATACACAAATCCACATTCTTTGATCCTACCGTACCTCAGCTGGGGAGGGTGTCACAGTTGGTGTGGCACACTGAGCAGGTGCCTGACAGCCGTTTTGAGCTGTGAAATACAGTATTGTAACTTGTACAGGTGCTACTGCATTGATAAAAAGGAAAGTACTGTTGAGGCGTTGAGGTAGTGGATGCTAGGTGGGACATGCCTGACAACCGTTTTGTCTTCCGAAAAAAAAAACACTATTGTGTCAAATCACTTTGACCAGCATTGCAACTCAGGAAATTCTTTTTGAGACTTGGTTGTAGGTAGGAGATAATATTCACCAGCAGTGGGATGAGTTGGTTCAGCTGACAGGACAGGAAACAACCAGCTGGTGCCCCATCATCAACAGCCACACATGTAGATAACGTAAAAGAGGAAAAGGAGGCGCCTAAAAATATACATAAAAATAATTTTTAAAAAAGTTCAAAAGAGGCAAGTATTGGCTTACCTTAATGTAGACAACCAACATAGGCAAAAACAATTTGAGAACAATCAGATGATGCATTTCGCAAGAGGGAATCTCACTTCATCAGGTCAGTACAGTGCCTGGGGCTGCAGTGAAAGGAGCTAGGGGAAGCCCCAAGCGATGTACTGACCTGATAAAGCAAGATTTACACTTACGAAACGCGTCATCTGTGCTAAAAAAAGAATTTGGGTCTACTTTGAGGTAAGCTAATACGTGTCTCTTTTAAACCGCACCTCCATTTCTTCTTCCCTAATATTTTTACCCCTGTTGGCAGAATTGACAGAACGCTACTTGGGTTTATGAGAACCCAACTTTTTGATATTACTATCATCCAATCCTTGTACTGTATATACCACACTATATTAGGCCCCTGTGTTTGTGTGGGGGATTTTTACAGCTATATGCCTCTTGGAGGGACAAATGGGAATTGGTTTAGACTAAGTGTGAACTGGCAGTAGTAAGTCTGTGAGAAAGTAAAGAATTAATACTGAGTGGGTATTTTAAGTTGTTTTTTTTTTTTTACCTAAATGTTATGCATAATTTTAGAATAGGTTTTGATTTAATTAATTTACAAATACTGTTCCTGTATATGCATGAGTGTCAGGAAGCTGAACAATGTGTGCATATGAGGAAAGGCTTACCAAGTCTCAAGAGTGAAAAATTGGGGGACCGAGAAATATTGGGTGCTGGGGCCACCCACAATGTAAAATATGCTTGCACCCGCTATTTGTAGCCTGAAAATGTGCATTTTTCTACATTTTTTTTTTTGGGGGGGGGGGGGGGGGCAATTGAGGTTAGGGGTGGAGGATGGAAGTTAGGGTTGGGCGTCCTATTGAGGGAAGGTTTAGTGTGAGAATAGGATTGTGTTTAGCTTTAGTAGAATATTGATATGTATACTGATATTTTACTAGCGTAATTTGCACTGTCACAGTAAAATATGTTGGTGTACGCAGATGGCTCCCCATTGGTCAATTTTCAAGCTGCACAAGTTTGCGTACAGTATTTGCATCATCTTGCATCAACTCTGAATTCATTACATCTCATTGACCATCCCTAACCATGAGTAGTACAGTGTTCTCCCCAGAGATTCTTTTCCAGCCGGGTGGCATGAAAAAGTAGCCGGGTGGGGCGAGATGAGAGAATGCAGGGTCGGTGCTTCTGTGAGCAACTCTGCCTACAACATAGGTGGAGGTGAGCTGATGACAGCCGGGTGTTCAGCAGAACTAGCTGGGTGGGGCGAGATGAGAATGCAGGGTCGGTGCTTCTGTGAGCAACTCTGCGCACAGCATAGGAGGAGGTGAACCGATGACAGCCGGGTGCTCACCAAAACTAACCAGGTGGAGCACCCGACTGAAAGAGCCTGGGGAGAACACTGTAGTATCTAGCCACCCTAACCTTGTGAGTTTACTGATGGCAAACTGCCTTTGGCGTGTTACATCCCTGTTTGAGTAATGTGTTTCTAAAATCGTTTCTCTGAGTCCCCCCCCCCCCCCCCCCCCTCCCTTTCCTCCAGCATCAAGATAAAAAATTACATTTAAATTTAAGATCCATGCTAAAAATAGCCAGGTACAAAATAATGCGAAGCAATATAGAGCTTGCAGATACAAGTCATTACCGCTGTTTTGGAGTTACCCTCCTTTTTCAGGCTGCATCAGCCATATATAGCTCTATTTTACCTCTTCTTTACCTCTGCAGACAGTTCTATTTTTAGAATGGGCAGAGTGAAAGTAAAGCAGCCTTTTTGTAGGAGTGTAGGACTGGACTGTAATACAGGGCACACGCCGCATTTTCCTGATTCCAAGCCCCAGTCCCGCCCTCTGGCTTCATGGCTGTTCATCTTGTGCTCCGAGCTCCTCGTGTTATCAGCTGGCTATCTGAACTCTCCAACCACAGAGCTGGATCAGCCCACAGGAAACAGAACATTCCTGGCAGATTGCACAGCCCAAATTGTTCTCCCATCAGCGTGACTCAGTGATGGGCTCAGGGAGGGAGAGCGCCAGTGCTAGCCACACACGCTTCAACTGTGATCGTTCAGTTTTATTACAGATGTAAGAAAATGATCACATCTGTACAATCTCTCCATGGACAAGTGAAGGGAGAGGGATATGGAGGCTGCCATATTTATTTCCTTTTTGAAGAGAAACCGTGACCAAGAATTGAACTTCATCCCAATCTGTAACTGATACCTTCTTTCCCATGAGAAATCTATTCCTTTTCTCCAATGGATCATCAGGGGACTCTGCATGGCTGATATTGTGGTGAAACCCCTCCCACAGTGTGATGTCAGGATCATGGTCCTAACAGTTTGCTGTCTGTGAAGCTCATTGCATTGTGGGGAATAACAGCTGTTTACAGCTGGATCCAACTGCCAAAAAAGCAAGCAACATCTTCCACTGGCATCACCTACCAGCAGTAAAAATGTCACCGTGTGATGTCAGAATGTAAATCAGGGAGAGGAATACTTTTACAGTGGGAAAACACTGGCTAAATCATTTATACATAATTATTGTAAAAATGAAGCACTTTTTTTTTTATTACATTATTTTCACTGGAATTCCTCTTTGAGCAATACCAGTTGCCTGGCTGTCCTGCTAATCCTCTACCTCTAATACGTTTATCCGCAGACCCTGAACAAGCATGCAGCAGATCAGGTGTTTCTGACATTATTGTCAGATCTGGCAAGATTAGCTGCATGCTTGTTTCTGGTGTGATTCAAACACTACTGTAGTAAAATAGACCAGCAGGGCAGCCAGGCAACTGGTATTGTTTAACAGGAAATAAATATGGCAGCCTCTGTATTCTTCACATTGCAGTTGTGCTTTAAGAGCAATCAGTTTTGATTTCGTTAGACTAAATTAAATGCATAATATTAAAGAAGTGAGCTGGATTTTTTTGAATTTGACTATTTTAAATCATGTAACCATTTAAAGACCAAGCCTAGTTTTGCACTTCTGCTATACCCTTTCTTCCAAGATCCTGGCCAATTTTTAGTCTACTCAAAAACATTTACCGTTTTTACATGGCAATACCCACATTGACCGAGTCCACAATCATTGGTGGGTTGGCAGGGCTGCCTGCAATCCCTTACCGATGTGCCTTTCTGGTGTCTGACCACTTCTTCCTTTTATACGTTGTGCAATTATTAAAAAAAAAAAAAACCCAAAACAGTTGACTGACTTGCTTTTGTAGTAAAGGACAACTTTAGTGACAGGTCCTCCTGAAGTTGCCTTAGTGAATCCCTTGTCTTATTGATCTGCTTCAGTGAATGGACCGTGTTATGTTGTTGAAGAGGATCCATCCCGGCTACATAAATATGTATGAAGCGGCGTCTCCAGACTTGTTTGATTTAATTAATCGAGATGTTAAATTATGTTTTCTCCCTTCCTTTTGTGTGTTGAGCAGGCCGTTACTGCCCATTTACCTCCTCTGGAGCCGTGAAACAGAAATATTTACAGCCTTTGAGATATTGCGGTATGATTGTGCGCTTTCAGACTGGGTTTCTGGCGTCGCGCTCCACACAAACATACAGTAACAATGAGCAGAAACAGAAGACAAACCGTGGCTGTGATTTTGTAGGGTTGGTTTACAAGGATGTGTGTATCTCATATTTTATAGTGTTTCAATTTTCACTCTAGTTGTTTGTTTTACTCTAGTGGAATAAAAAATTGGTTTGGTGAGAGGATTGGAGCACTTTTTGGATTTTTATTTTTGTCTTGTGTGCCCGTCTGACAGGTAAAAATTTTCAATAAAGGTGCCCATAAATCGACCAAGAGACACATCTCTCTGATCTAATGTGATCGGAGAGAGATCTGTTAGCTGCCCATACACTGCAGACCAATGCCTGATAGATTTAAGAATATCTATCTACCTTTTCAGCTGTCGCGACTCCAGGTCACGATATCGCATGCTATTTCCAGCATTGTCGATCGATAAATTAAACTGATTTTAGTCTGAAATATGTCAAATAATTGCTCAGGCAGGCTTGTTGCAGCACCGATTTTTTTTTTTTTTTTTTTTTTTTTTTTTTTTTTTTCCCTCCCTATTTTTTCCTATTGTCAACCAGGCCACAATATCGGTAGATGTATGGCCACCTTAAGATGTAAATAATTCTGTCAAATTATGTTGGATCACAAACAACCAGACTCTATTTTTGCTGCAACCCAATTTCTAACTGCCACCCCTCTGCTTAAATCAATCAGAATAATCAATCTGGCATGCTGGAAAGCTAGTGCTTGAAATGGCTCATTTGGGTTTGTGACTGTAGGGGCGCTGGATTTGCAGAGGGTCGGCAGACCTCCAGTTGAACAACGAGGAGAACGCCAGCGCATACCACTAAGGCTGCATCTGAAATGACCACCAGCTCGGTGTGCAGCACCTAAATAGATTTTCTGCACACTTCGCATTCAATTCAGATGCAAATCCTATGCAAATCTGCTACGACTTATCATGCAAACAGGAAACTCAGGAGGAGGGGCAGTTGGTCTTCCCCCTCCTCCCCCTGTGTGCAATATGTACCCTCTAGGCCCGTGGTGAGACTGGAGGCTGTGCCTAAAGGGAACGAGAGATGACCTATATTGAAAAAAAAGGAAAAGCTTTTATACATACCTGGGGTTTCCTCCAGCCCCATAAGCCTGGATCGCTCCCACGCCACCGTCCTCCACTGCCTCTATCGCTGGTACCGGGTCCCGTCACTTCCCGTGTTTATGTTCCTGCACAAGCGGGAATGCGTAAAAATGTACACAATGCGGCCCGCTGACCTCCAAGGTCGGCAAGCTGCCAGCGGGGGACTGGAGCAGCAGTGAGTGACTACGAGGGCACTGCATGGCTGCATGGGGCTGGTAGAAGACCCAGGTAAGTGAAACTCATTTTTTTATTTTTGCTTGGACCTTCCCTTTTAAACCAAAAAAAAATATTTCTTTGTTACAGCTGATACAAATCCTAAAATAAATCTGAACTATTTCTAGTTCTTGATTCATGGAAGCAGACCTATTGCTAACATCATGTTCTTTCAAATGAACTTATCTGCCATCTCTGTCATGTCAGTCAGGTTACCCAGGGAAGAGATGAAATAACTTGTGATAAGTCACAGATTAGGGGGAATTAGACTGGCTAAACCCTCTACATACATACAGGGTGCATTTCTCTGTTTTCCTTCTGCCCTGTGCAAGAGTTCAGGTCCAATTTAAGTGTGCACTGGGTTAATGCTTCCTTATCTATGCAGGAATCTGTGCTGCAGAATTTCAGTGAACCGCCAGAGAATAAGCCTTACTTTAATTAATTTACAGGCCTCCGCCCCTCCAGCCGCTTTCATTACCTTCCTAATCCAAACAGTTATAGCCCAACTCCAAGCACAGATCTAATTGTGTCATCTGAGAGCTTAGCAGCCAGTACCAGAAGGTTTAGATTCTTTTTTTGGGGGGGGGAGGGGTCTAATGGGGTTCTTATAGGTTCAAATCCGGGTCATGTGACCAGCCCAGGTTGAAAGCATTGATAGGAGACTTTGTGGACAGGGCTGGTGCTGCTAGTTGGCATCCTTCAGGCTGCAAAGGGGGTTGTGCAGAATAAACTTAAAGTGCAGCCTGATGCTCTGGAATTCTGTAGTGCAAGAAATTGTTGGTGACCAGGTGCTCTGATTATGTAGCAGATTTGTATGTTGCATTAATAGTAAATACATCTTTCCTGAAGTCTCATATTCTTCCTTTGAAGTAAATTCTAACTCTCAAGTATACATCAGCCAAGTCTGGGTGATGTAAAATTTGGTTTCTTCAGCTCTCAGCAAGGAGGAATAGTGAGATTTTTGAACTTTCCAGCCCTATCCTGTTAATAGCCGTTTTTCCTCTGCCAGAAGAATGGAGTTTAAGTAGGCAGCTCCAATAGGATATTGACTATAGGGGAAATTTGTATTGCAGTGTTTAGTAGCACTTAATCATTCAGCAGACAGTACTGCTTACAGCGTGGTACCAGCCACTGTTGTCACTCGGCAAGGGTGACATCTCCTCCCTCTGGGCAGCCCAGACTGGGAGAGGTGCAGAGATATACAGCCTCTGTGTCTCAGCGATTACACACAAAGGGCCCATGTGTGCGCAGCAGGGTGTCACCGATAAGAGGTCACTCCGAGTGTTTATTTTTTAAGATAAAGGAGAAAGAATGAAAAAGATGCATTGTAGCGACAAGTGTTTGCTTTTGTCATTGCATAGGAGTGCAGGTTTACATAGAGAAAGATGAATGGAATTCTGAAATGGAGCAGCCAACATCTTTTATCAGTTCTGCTCCTTCTGTCGCTTCCCTTCATCTACCACAGCATCTTATTGGCTTAGTGTGGGATGTGTGAGCTGCTACAGAAGTGGGATAATTAGAAAGGTACCCACAGTGTCATCACTCTCTCTCTCTCTCTCTCTCTCTCTCTCTCTCTCTCTCTCTCTCACACTCGCTCGCTCACTCACTCACACACTCACACACTCACTCGCTTCTCACACACTCACTCGCTACTCACTCACTCCTCACTCACTCACTCCTCACTCACTCACTCACTCACTCACTCTCTCACTCGCTACTCACTCACTCACTCACTCACTCACTCACTCACTCACTCACTCACTCACAAACACACCTTCTCATTCAAAGAGTTTTCTTTATTTTCATGACTATGAACATTGTAGATTCACACTGAAGGCATCCAAACTATGAATTGACACATGTGGAAGTATAGTACATAACCAAAAAGTGTCTTTTTGCTTTGATTACTGCTTTCCACACTCTTGGCATTCTCTTGATGAGCTTCAAGAGGTAGTCACCTGAAATGGTTTTGACTTCACAGGTGAGCCCTGTCAGGTTTAATAAGTGGGATTTCTTGCCTTATAAATGGGGTTGGGATCATCAGTTGCGTTGTGGAGAAGTCAGGTGGGTACACAGCTGATAGTCCTACTGAATAGACTGTTAGGGCCCGTTCATACCTAGAATCGGTAGTGATTTCACCGCGATTAACGTGGAAAAATTCACTGGACACTGCGGCGGTTTTGGAGCGATTACGATTAGCGTGCTTAGCACGCTAATCACAATCGCTAATCATGAAACACAAATCGCCGGCAAACAGCTGCATGCAGCGTGTTTGCAGTTATCTCTAACCGCAATCGCGGCAGTGAGAACACTGCCACTTGCTACAATGAGTAGCGGTTTTTACAAAACCGCTAGCGGTTTGCCATGAGCGGGAATCTCGCGATTCTCGCTCAGGTGTGAATGGGCCCTTAGAATTTGTATTATGACAAGAAAAAAAGCAGCTAAGTAAAGAAAAACGATTGGCCATCAGTCAGTCCGAAAAATTGGGAAAACTTTGAAAGTGTCCCCAAGTGCAGTCTCAAAAACCAGAAAATAGTGACTAGGGGAATCGTCTGCTTACAGTATAAAAAAAAAAGTTTGAGTAGAACCAAATTGTAGTTGCACAGAAAACCCCTTATCCCCCCTAAAATACTCGGCCGTGTATGCCTATATTGTCAGCTGATCATCCATGCTTGCTCACTCATACAGTCAGATCACACATTCTCAGAACTGTGTCTTAACGAGTTATATTGATCTCCACTCGCCAGAAGCCTGATGAGTTAAGTTTATAATATAGTTCACCACAGTAAAGGAATCAAAATTGCTGTCTTCCGTGTGGTATTACTATCACATCACCACACTATTTCCTGGATGTGCTCACACAATTCAGGGACCTATTCAAAGCCTCCAGAAACTCTGCTGTATACACCATCTGCTGTTTCTCCAGCGCTGACAACCGCAGGTTCACAATGGCACCACAATGTCTAATGCGCATTCTTTTTCACAACAGTGCTTACAATGGACATCAGTTCAGTTCGAAGGTAAGTGTAATTTAACCATACAGGCTTAAACCCACTCACTACCGGATGCCCCAGTAGGCTCTCACCACCGCTGGGCTTTGCCGTTCACTGCGTCGTCCTCAGTTGCTTTGTGGGCTGTATGCTTGCTGCGCATATACAGGGTCCCAGTGCGGGCATAGAGTGCAAGAAAGTCCCTCGGTTCAACGCACGCTGAACGAATCGGCTCCAGGCATAGTGTGGCTGTGTTTGTGCAAGGATGTCTGCTGATGGGCTGGCCATGTCACGTGACGTTTCGCCCGGCCCCCTCCAGGCTTTCTCAAAAAACATCAAACGCTACCAAGAAACGGGCTCACTTGCGGACCGCCCCAGGAAAGGAAGACCAAGTGTTACCTCTGCTGCGGAGGCTAAGTTTATCCGAGTCACCAGCCTCAGAAATCGCAGGTTAACAGCAGCTCAGATTAGAGACCAGGTGAATGCCACACAGAGTTTTAGCAGCAGACACACCTCTAGAACAACTGTTAAGAGGAGACTGTGTGAATCAGGCCTTCATGGTAGAATATCTGCAAGGAAACCACTGCTAAGAACAGGCAACAAGCAGAAGAGACTTGTTTAGGCTAAAGAACACAAGGAATGGACATTAGACCAGAGGAAATCTGTGCTTTGGTCTGATGAGTCCAAATTTGAGATCCTTGGTTCCAACCACCGTGTCTTTGTGCGACGCAGAAAAGGTGAACGGATGGACTCTACATGCCTGGTTCCCACCGTGAAGCATGGAGGAGGAGATGTGATGGTGTTGGGGTGCTTTGCTGGTGACAGGGTTGGGGATTTATCAAAAATTAAAGGCATACTGAACCAGCATGGCTGCCCCAGCATGGCTATCACAGCATCTTGCAGCGGCATGCTATTCCATCCGGTTTGCGTTTAGTTGGACTATCATTTTTTTTTCAACAGGGCAATGACCCCAAACCCACCTCCAGGCTGTGTAAGGGCTATTTGACCAGGAAGGAGAGTGATAGGGTGCTGCGCCAGATGACCTGGCGTCCACAGCCACCAGACCTGAACCCAATCGAGATGGTTTTGGGTGAGCTGGACCGCAAAGTGAAGGCAAAAGGGCCAACAAGTGCTAAGCGTCTCTGAGAACTCCTTCAAGACTGTTGGAAGACCATTTCAGGTGACTACCTCTTGAAGCTCATCAAGAGAATGCCAAGAGCGTGCAAAGCAATAATCAAAGCAAAAGGTGGCTACTTTGAAGAACCTAGAATATTACATAGTTTCAGTTGTTTCACACTTTTTGGTTATGTACTATACTTCCACATGTGTTAATTCATAGTTTGGATGCCTTCAGTGTGAATCTACAATGTTCATAGTCATGAAAATAAAGAAAACTCTTTGAATGAGAAGGTGTGTGCAAACATTTGGTCTGTACTGTATACACACACTTCATATCGATTTTCCTGTTCAATCCCGATTAATTTAATTCCGGTAATCAATTGCACGTATCGTATCGATAGTAATTTCAATGTGATTTTATTGAAAATTGATTAAAAACTGCAGATCAGACTGAACAAAAACCCTCCAATTTGGGGGTAGGAGCAGCGGTAGTTTGAGGGCCCATAACATTGCAGTGCATCACTGCTGATCAATAGATTTCATGGTGAAATATTTAGAAAATCTTACATACTGAAATTTATCGTAGGTGGTGATCTCTTTAGTTCTGCCAGGTGACCTGTACAGAATGTTCGTTACTGAGGGTTCTATGCACAGAGGTAGATATTGCTTGCTTGGCAGAGATATTGCTTGCTTGGCAGCCAAAAGCCATTATTTCCCACAATGCAACAAAGTTCACAGACAGCAAACTGTCAGGACCATGGTCATGACATCACAATGTGGGAGAGGTTTCACTTCAATATCAGCCATACAGACCCCCTGATAATCTAATAGAGAAAAGGTAAATATTTCTCTTAGGAAACTACTGTTTGTGATGAAGTTCAATCCTTTGTTAAAGTTCCTCTTTAAGACTTTAGAGGAAGTCATTACCTTGTCTAAGCCTTAATTCATCCTGTGTGTGGTGTACCGGGTGGTAGAACAGTATTGAAATCACAATTTTTGTTTTGTCCCTTTCCGCTGAAAATTGCGGTTTCAGAGTTTTTTTCTCTTTTCACACTATACAAGGATCAACGTGATTGTTCCTTTCCTGCTGGTGCACTTTGCTATTGTGTTTGCAGTGCGGAAAGAAAATAAGATTTGAGCAAGTTGCCCCTGAAAGAATAGCGCTAGTCTAGTTTAGGGCGAACACTACGAATCCAGCGCAGGAGATTTGAGCGCAGCTGGGGCCACCATAGGCCGTAACAGGAATTACAACTGTAGAGACGCACAGTGAGTAACTTCCTCGCGTCAGAAGACTGAGCTGAAGTTACTTTTAAAACACTGTAATTCGGCCGTCAGCAATCGCCGGAAGCCGAATTCCATCATTCCCCACCATCCACATGGACCTGGAGGGGGAATAGTAATTAACGCCACCGGGACTTGTGCGCAGCAGCAGGATAAGCCGTATACCGACTGTATCCTGCGCCCAAGTCTCCCGGCGGTGCATTCTCTCGTATGCAGTTTAGGGGACCCAGCAGGAAACCTCATAGGAAAATTCAGCTAAGTGATTGGTTGGACAGCACCCTCTCAAACTGCTAGGTTTCACATAGGTTGTGGTAAACTACGCCCCACGCTATCCGGCCAATCACAACACTTTGTGCTGTGAGTCCTGTGATTGGAGTACTGTTCCCTATGAGGTTTTCTGCTGGGTCCCCTAAACTAGATTTGCACCAAAAAAGCTGCATACAGTGGATGTGGGTTTTGCCAAAATCAACCCATACCACTGGAAAAAGAGCACTGCAAAATGTCCTAAAAATCAGCTGCACAGTGGATAGTGCTTCTGGCTTGCAGTGCTGGGACCCCTGGCCTAATCTTGGACAGGGCACTATCTGCATATGTGGAGCTGATGGCTCTTTTAAAAGAGAACTGTAATGAGAGGGATACAGAGGCTGCTATGTTTATTTTCTTTTAAACCAGGGCTATGGAGTCTGAGTCGGAGCAATTTTGGGTACCTGGAAGATTTTTGTACCAAATCCACAGCCGTGGTAAGTATTTGACTTAGGAGTTGGAGTCCAAGCCATTTAGGGTACCTGGAGTTGGAGTTGGTGGTTTCATAAACTGAGGAGTCAGAGTGGGATAATTTTTGTACCGACTCCACAGCCCTGTTCTAAACAAAACCAGTTGCCTGGCTATCCTGCTGATCCTCTGCCTCTAGTCCTTTTAGCCATAGACCCTGAACAAGCATGCAGCAGATCAGGTACTTCTGACAATATTGTCAGATCTGACAAGATTAGCTGCATGCATGTTTCTGGTTTTATTCAGACACTACTGCAGCCAAATAAATCAGCAGGGCTGCCAGGCAACTGGTATTGTTTAAAAAGAAATAATTATGCCAGCCTTCATATTCTTCTCACTTCAGTTGTCCTTTAAACAGTGAAAGGTGAGCTATCCTTTAATAAGTTGTAGTAGTGAGAGTCATATTAGTTTTCAGCACCTGCTGTATCTGTATTGAGCACCGTGTATGCCCTTAATGCAAACCTGAACTCAAAAATGAAGGTGAACATAAACATACACACATCATTCTTACCTCCCGCATAGTCTGCTCATCATTCTTTCTCCTCTCCCGCATCCTGTTTGTCAACTGATCAATGGAAGCTTCCAACCTTTATTTTTCAAAATAATAATGACCCAGTAACAGCTTCCGGGTCAGCACCTGTAATATCGCCCTTTTGAACCATAGAGAAACATGGACATTACCTTGCACATCAGTTGTATTTTCAGTTGTAACTGATAGCAACGAAAAAGGGCCCTAGGGCTTCCATTTCCAACTAAATCTAGTCAGAACTGGAAGGCATTGTTGTTAACTTCTTTAAGACTGCGTCACGCCAATGGGGGTGAACCAGTTGGCTCCCCCAGGACCTCCTAACGCTGATCAGCGTAAAGTCCATGGGGGTGTGTTTTGCAGGAGATTTCGCGCATCTCCGCTGGGATGACTGATGCATTTTTTTACTTGGATAGTGATCGCCGGTAGGAGACTGTAAGACCGCAAAACCGCTGTCTATTTACATAGTACAGTGCTGCGATCTACGGCAGCGCTGTACTGGGTGGGGACAGCCATGTGACTCTGTCCCCCTGAGTGGCAAGGCAGCAATCTGGCTGTTGGGGGGATTATAAAAAATAATTTAAAGGGTAATTTATTTATAAAATATAAAAAAAAAAACATCCTGGGAGCGATGATTGCCCACCAACAGAGGGCTTTGTTGGTGGGCTGAAAAAGGGGGTGGGGGGAATCACTTGTGTGCTGAGTTGTACGGCCCTGCAATGAGGCCTTAAAGCTG
Source organism: Hyperolius riggenbachi (assembly GCF_040937935.1). Lineage (NCBI taxonomy): Eukaryota > Metazoa > Chordata > Amphibia > Anura > Hyperoliidae > Hyperolius > Hyperolius riggenbachi. Next base: position 71,919,864 of record NC_090654.1, on the reverse strand, counting down.
CAGTGGCCTAATTAGCAAAAAATGGCCTGGTCTTTAATGGTGTTTAAGCCTGTGGTCCTTAAGTGGTTAAAGGAAAATAGTACGTTTCTGAGAGGAAATGGTGGCGAGGTAAGTATATAATATTAATTTGCAGGCACATTATATGTTCATTTTAAAGGTGGCCACACACCATACAATTTTTTAAATATCTGTTCAATTTAAGAATTGCAATCAATTTTTCTGACCGATTGTAACATTTCAAAAATATGACCAATGTACCACACACATATTTTTCCCCAATTATGATAAAAATGATTGGATACTCTGACAAAATTGCTAGGGTGTGTATATTAACCACCCTGGCGTTCTGATTAAATCGCCAGGGTGGCTGCGGGAGGGTTTTTTTTTAAATAAAAAAAAAACTATTTCATGCAGCCAACTGAAAGTTGGCTGCATGAAAGCCCACTAGAGGGCGCTCCGGAGGCGATCTTCCGATCGCCTCCGGCGCCCAGAATAAACAAGGAAGGCCGCAATGAGCGGCCTTCCTTGTTTTGCTTATATCGTCGCCATAGCGACGAGCGGAGTGACGTCATCGACGTCAGCCGACGTCCTGACGTCAGCCGCCTCCGATCCAGCCCTTAGCGCTGGCCGGAACTTTTTGTTTCCGGCTGCGCAGGGCTCAGGCGGCTAGGGGGGCCCTCTTTCGCCGCTACTCGCGGCGAATCGCCGCAGAGCGGCGGCGATCAGGCAGCACACGCGGCTGGCAAAGTGCCGGCTGCGTGTGCTGCTTTTTATTTCATCAAAATCGGCCCAGCAGGGCCTGAGCGGCAGCCGCTGGCGGTGTTGGACGAGCTGAGCTCGTCCAGACCGCTCAGCTGGTTAATAAATTGGCAATCTAACACACACACCATACAATCTTTAGAAAGATTGAAGAAAAATATCTGGCATTCCGGATTGATAAAAATCGAAGAAAACGGGAAATCCGATCAGATTTTTCAGTCGAATGGAAAAAAAAAGCTTTAGATTTTTTCGGGAGATCCAATCGTTTTGATCGAATTACCGCAAAATCGGATCATTTTGTTGCATCGTGTGTGGCCACCTTAACTCCTTTTACTCGATTCAGGTTCCCTTCAATGCTGGGCATACACGGCTCGATTTTGCCGCTCTATTCTGCTCGTTCGTTTCGCCGATCGATTCCGCTGTCAATTCTCTTATCTTCCGCTCGTTTTTCTTATCTTTTTCCATTCACTTCAATCCGGAATTGAGTGGGGAAACGATCGGGCGGGAGATCGGACCTGTCGGAAATTATCTATCGAGCCATCTTAATCGCTTAAAATCGAGCCGTGTATGCCCAGCATGAAACTATCTGCACAGAGTTTGTGTGTCCCGTGTCTGTGTGTCTTTCGTGCACTCCCACATTTCACAAGCGTACTGATAAGTCATTTGGCTTCCCCCTAAAATATGCACTAGGCTATAATGGGCTGAGGTAGGGATTAGATTGTGAGCTCCACTGAGGGGCAGTTAGTGACAAGACGCTATACTCAGTGAAGTGCTGAGGTAGATTGCACTATATAAACACTAAATAATCATACAATCTTGCGTTTCTATAGGTAATATTTTCCTGGCTGTATAAACTGAGCATTAAATAATATGCCATAGGCATGTTTGTATGATGAAGCTACAGAGGTTTGTTCACACTTGCAACTTTGTACGTGTCACCCTAGAACGCCTTAAAGGACAACCGAGGTGACATGTGACATGAAATAGATATGTGTATGTATAGTACCAAGCACACAAATCACTAGCCTGTGTTCCTTTTTTTTCCTTCTCTGCCTGAAAGAGTTAAACATCAGGTATGCAAGTGACAGTTTCTGTCTGGGTCATACTATAGCATAACCCTCACTGATAAGTAATTACAGCCATAAAACACTTTCCTGTCAGTAAATGGCTTCTGAGAGCAGGAAAGAGCGAAAAAGGGTCAGTTCATAGATTTGAGCTGTGGCATACTTCAATGAAGGTGTCATTGAGCAGAGATAATAAAGCAGTAAAAACTTAAAAACTAGATTTACCAGTAACTATAAAATAAGACTGGGATATCTTAAAAAAAAAGTCAGTTTTTAGGAGGATGGATACAATTGTTTTTCTCATCAGTTTATTTTCACCTCGGATGTCCTTTAATTAACGAATTGACAAGCTAAAAAAAAAAACCACGCCCATTGGCATTTGTTGTTATTTTTGACAGTCTCTTGCAGCGAGATCCCAGTCTTTCTCCTCTCTCCATAGAGCAGAGCATGCTGCCCGGCCGGGGTTTGCCTGCTGGGACTTCTGACACAACTGTAGCTAATATAGGTAAACACAGACATATTGCACGCCAACCCCCTGTTACAGTAGAAACGTTTGCCAGCCAGCAGTGAGTGTATTTTGTCTCTCAGGAGCTATTAACATACTTCTACTTATAGAAGGTGAATTCATTGGGTGATGTAGTAAGTGCAGCATCCTTTCTTCCCTGGCTGAAAGTCTCTGTACGTAATGAATTTGCTGCGGAATTGCTCTTAATGAAATAGATGACTGTGAGGGGTCAGGTGGATGCAGGAGCAGAGAGGGTTCCAGTATCAGAAGAGGAGGGGGGGAGTATTGTCTCTACAGGGTCCATCTGTCTGGACCCTGTCACAGCTGACTCACAGGAAGTGTTTCCAGCAGCCGTAGCATCGCACCCCTCCCTGCTCTCTCGCTCGCTCTCACTCGCAGTGTGGTAAAGGAACAATGAGGTGCAGCCAAGTTTTGCTCTGATAATTCTCCCTTGCTGCTCCTGGACTTCTGCTCCAGCGTTTCCCTCTTCAGCTTCCTCTTGCTGCCGGCCCATGCTCTAGCGGCTCCTGCCACCCACCACACCCTCCCAGTCCTTTGTGTGGAGGGCAAGAAGACCCGAAGCCATGGTCCAAAGGTTCAGCCTGAGGCGACAGCTGTCCAAGGTGGGTAACGGCACCAACATGCAGATTAGCTGCTTCTGTCACAGCAGCCAGTTCCCTGCATTGTAAACCTGCTAATTATTTACTGTTCTTCCTAAATCATTCACATTTGGTGTATTTGCCATTGCCATTACAATGTCCCTTCCGATGTATAAAGCAAAATTATGGCCATCATCAAAATAGGAAAAGTCAGCCCTTATCAGAGAGATTGGCAACCTCTGCGGTTTTCACTTTGTGTGTTTAACGCTTTTTTTTGTTGTTGAAATATACAGGGAGCCCCCGCCTTATGAACACTTGACTTGTGAACGAACCGCCGACACGAATTGACTGAAAATGTGAAATTTGATTTGATTTTTTGCGAGAGAAAATACATTAAAAATTTCTTTTTTTTTTTCTTTTTTTTTCCTAAGCTGGTAAAATTTCATTTTGCTGTGATTCGCTGAGGGCACAGGGGGACAGAAGAGAAGGGAAAGAGGGGGACAGCGAAGGCACGTGGGAACAGAGGTGACGCAGAGGGGGACACTGGAGGCACAGGGGGGCACAGAAGGAGGTACATGGGGACAGAGATGGCACAGTACTTCGACTTATGGACAGATTCAGGTTAAGAACGAAGCTACAGTCCCTATCATGTTCATTAACCGGTCCCTATCACGTTACTGTACCTACTACTACAGTAAAGTGATGAATGTTACTCTTGTTGTTCAGGTGTACAATAAAATCTCCAAAAGCGTAGATGTCTTGAATCTCACATTTTATACATTATTCTTTATGGAAGCAAATTTAGAGTGTTTTTGTAATGGGATTTGTTCCACATGTAATGCACTTTTACCCAGTTGGCTTCATTTGTAATTGCCTACATTCACCTCCGGCGGTTTTCACACTGTATTTGTGGCAGCTGCATCCAGATGGGTGAATCTGATTTGATTCATCCAACCTTTATTAACAAATACCTTCATTTTTTTTCTTTTTATTTGAAAGGGGACATGAAGTGAGAGGGTTATGGAGGCTGACATATTTATTAGATTTTAAACAATGCACATTACCTGGCTGTCTTGTTGATTTTTTTCTCTAATACTTGTAGCCATAGACCCTGAACAAGCATGCAGATAAGATGTTTCTGACAAGAAAATGACAGGATTTACCGCATGTTTGTTTCAGGTGTGTGATTCAGACCCAAGTGAAGTCAGTAGGATCCGCAGGACGCCAGGCAACTGGTATTGTTTAAAGGGGGCTTGAAGTGAGGGATATGGAGGCTGACCGATTTATTTCCTTTTTATCAATGCACATTGCCTGGCTGGCCTGCTGGTCCTCTGCCTCTTATATTTTTAGCCATAGACACTGATGTCTGCCTACCATTGGCAGGTATTGTGGCTACTTTAGCATCTCATTTACAGAAGAATTAATTTTCACCCAAGCCTGTGTTCACATCAGATACCCAATACGGTCCAGAGATCACAAGGGCCTTTCCTATGGATGCAGCCTTGGGTGAAAATGAATACTTTAGTAAATAAGCCAACTGCTCCAGCCTATTAATTTCTAGTGAAGCACATGGAAGTGATCTCCACAGGTACACAAGATGTTCACAGTGTCTTAAAGTAAACCGGAGATGAAAATAAACTGATGAGATAAACAATTATATTTATCCTCCTCCTCCTAAAAATAACTTTTTAAAGTATCCCAGGGTTTTCTTTTATATTTAAAAATTTACAAAGTAGGTTGAATGTTTTACTGTCTCTGCTCAGTGGCAGCCTATTAAGCATCCCAGAGTTAGAAAAAATGTCAATAGTTCATGTATTTTATCTTTCCCTGCCCTGTGAAGGTGTATTTTGCCAGGAAAACTTGTATGGCTGTAATTAGCTTATCAGTGATGTTTACTATATTCCTGACAAGGTACTGACAAGACAGAAGCTGTCACTTCCATGCCTAGAAATTATCTCTTTCAGGCAGCAAATAAAACGAGCAAAACAGCCTGATTATTATGATTAGCACTGTACATACTGTACATGTTTATCTCATCCTGTTACATGTCGCCTCGGGTACACTTTAAATTTTACCTGTAGTAAAAAAAAAAGCGGCATCAATTGAGGAAAGGCTCCAGAGGCTTCTTCATCCTCTTCTACTGGTCCAGTCCAGCACTGGGACCTCAGATGTCACTGCTACTGATTAAGTGCAGTGATTAGCCCAGTGACAGTGCTGTGGTCCAGCCCGTGAGACCATCGGCACACGTTGGTAAAAGGAGCAGCAGGTAGCTGTGATTGGCCAGTCTGGTGTCAGCACCCCCCGCCTGATTGGTTGTGGGCCAAAGCTTCCCCTGCGACTGGCCATGGTGATCTCTCGCCAGTGAAGGGGTCTTACCGTAGCATGCCTCCATAAGAGGCACATATCACCTGCGTATGATGATATAGGGAAGGGCGGCAGGTGCCACCGGTTGAATAAAGACAGGGATGCGTGGGTGAGAAGGGTAGTGTCTGCGCCAGGAAGGCAGGCGGGAGAGCGGAGAGGAGGCAGGCGGCCCAATCTGTTTGTCCAAACGCCACCCCGTAGATTTTGCCGCCTGAATCACGTGATTCGGGTGGCTTCATGGTAGGTCCGCCCCTGGTCTCCTGATGTGACAAAGCGATCGATTCCTCTCCGATCAGAATCAGTTCACAGAAGAATTGATTCCTACCACACACACAGCATATTGATTTACCATAGATTCCAGCTGGGAATCAATTGAAAACCAATCAAACTGCAGCATTACACTGTTCAATACAGTGCAATGCTATGGGCTGTTCATCTACCGCCACCCCTGCCTCACCCCCAATCAACCTAGATCTCTTGTCCTATTGATTCTTTCAATCAATTTTGGTGCATATTGCACAAAAGTCGATGGATTTGACTTCTGGGGGGAATAGATTTCCAGCAGATTCAATCAGAGTGATTGTTTCTGCTAGGATTGGAATGGTAAAATTGATAAGCATACAGGCACCTTTACAGATAATCCGAACATTTGTATAGCGCTTTTCTCCTATCGGACTCAAAGCGCTCAAGAGCTGCAGCTCATGAGGCCACTCTGCAGTGTTAGGAGTCTTGCCTTGAACTCCTTGCTGAATAGGTACTCAAACCCTGGTCTCCCATGTCAAAAACGGTGCCCTTAACCCAGGGCTGTGTGGTCGGTACAAAAATCTTCCGACTCCTCAGTTTATGAAACCACGACTCCGACTCCGGGTGCCCAAAATTGCCCCGACTCTGACTCCGACTTCACAGCCCTGCCTTAACCAGTACACTATCCAGCAGATAGTGTGTTAAGACAAAAGTAAAGATTTTCTACTGTAGTTGGGAGCGATCAAAATGTTTCCAGTCCAGGCGGTTCGATCAAAATGTTTCCAGTCCAGGCGGTTCCATAAGACATTTCTGTCCCCTCTCTGTAGCCAATGGAGGGGCACTGGGGATGTGGAAGCAACGAGACCGTCCTTACTGGCATTCTATGGGTAGATTTGTACGTTGAGTGGATACCAATGAATTCAGCTAATATTTATGGGCATGGGAGGGAGACTAAGCGATGTATGGGACAGTACATGTTATTGGTATAACTATTGAAGGGATGTGGGTCTGATGCTCCCCGATGCTTCGGCCAACATTCTACCTGGCAGATTAATTCACCAGAGTCCTGGCCTAGAGCAGTGATAGCTAACCTTGGCACACCAAGGCTGTGGTGGAACTACAAGTCCCATGAGGCATTGCAATACTCTGACAGCTCTAAGCATAACTCGGGGTTGCAAAGCCATGAACGGATTTGTAGTTTTGTCTCAGCTGGAGTGCCAAGGTTAGCCATCACTGGCCTAGAGCATTGTTTACCTCGCCCGTCACATGAAGCAATTTCTGCGCCACACCATCCCTGTCGTCCCTCCCCGCATAGCAGCAGAACATGTTGCTACACCACTAGAGCCCTGTGAGGATGATTCCACTCACAAAATCACTAGCGTTTGCAATTGGGCTGCAGCGGTTTTGCAGTGATTACTTGCAAGGAGTGCAGAGTTCAAAATCACATTTCCTGAAATTGCTCCATGTTTAGTAAAAAAAAAAAATATTTTTGAGAGCATTTGGTCATTCCTATTGAGCCCCATCTCTAACACTGTGCCTACCTATAAAAGCCCATAAGAGGCGTGTCTTAGACCTGGCCTGTGTGAAAGAGTGGTCTCCTGTGTGACAGAAACAGTCCTGACAAGCTGCAACAACACCGCAATCAACACTTATTTGTGCAAAGCCGCAAAGACCGTTTTTGAGAGGTAAAAAAAAAGTTTGCCTGGGCTAAAACCGATTGGTTTTCTCATAGCAATATGCCATAAAGTAATCCTGTAAAGTTTTACATACAGCACTGAACGGAGAGGAGAAACTCAGTGGAAATATTAAAGCTTTAAAATCCTTATCGGCACATTGCGAAATGCTTGAAATAGTATCTGCAGCCCTGCCTGGTCTCTTGCAGAGCACACTGTTCCCAAACATCCTAAAATTCCTAACTCTGTTCCCTTGACTGAGATGGGAATTGGCTTCCTTGGGCACTGGGAAGTTTACAGCTGCTGGAGGCACTACAAGTTCCTGCTCTGCATTTTTCTGGAGCTGTAAGAATGAATCTTATCTGAGCTACTTACACATGCTAGACTGAACTTGGCCATGGTGGCTGATAAAGACCACCTTGTCTGAGATTCTACACTGAATCCTGCATGTGTACAGTGGCCGTCTGAACAGGGCTGTGGAGCAATTTAGGGTACCTGGAGTTGGTTTCATAAACCGGAGTCGGATGATTATTATTATTGACTCCACAGCCCTGCACCTAATGACTCTTAAAGATCCCCAAGCGACCCCCTGAGCTGCTCTGTCCTGGGCTGCTTGTTGTCCCATCTCCCTGCCCAGTGCCCGCTCCCTAGCAACAGACGCATCAGTAGCCTGCAAACTACTGACATGTCTGTACAGCATTTTGCCCCAGATTGTTGGCCCAGGGGTGGAGTCCCATTCTCTGGATGACAGTGTCTATTAAGGTGCCCATTCATGATGCAATATTTTCCTTAGATGCAATCATTCAATTTGGAGGATTGTAAGCAATCAGAAAGTAATTATCGATTATTCCCATAAACTGGTCAGTTAGGGCACTTTCTCTCTTCAGATATGATCATATATATTTTTTTAAAACTAAACTAGCTTATTGAGCGTACAATGTCGTAGAAATACAACATTTGCAATACAATGTAGTGTAAAAATACCACAACAGATTCAAACCTACATAATCTATCTGGCAAAGTCATCAGTGTTTCTAGCATGCAGGGACCCGAACGGACAGCTATGGGTACCACTCACCTTCAATGGCAAAGTGGTTTTGGGAATAGCCGGTGATTGTGGGCGATCCCAAAATGCTGCCAAAATCGCCCTAGTGGGTTCCAGGCCTCAAAGTTTTATACTGTTGCTGTAAGAAGTTGTTTTGGCGGGCACTTGTGACAGCTCCTAGAAGCCTTGCATGTTCTGTTCCAGCAAGCGGCATTCGAGAGGGCAAAGGAGAAATAAGACTCCCCACAGCGTCCGTGGAAGATGAAATCAGCCGAAAGGAAAAGATTTGCCACGGCTGATTTCTTGTCCTGTTTTCTGTGCGGGGCATAAAAGACTGAGAGGAAGTCTGCAGAGGCATCTGACTGATGTCCCAAATTATCATGAGCGATCAGTCTGCATGTCTGACGTTTTCACTGAGTACCGGAAAGCACCGTTGTTTAATAGATTACAATAGATTTGCACAGCGTTACATCATGTGTTGGTGTGACACAGGAGGGTAGACATGTCCTGCCAAAAAGAGCTGGAATTTTAAATCAATAGGCTGCTGTCTGATTTGCTTGCAGGGAAAAAAAAATCAAGACCGTATGCGAATCCCTATAGCCATGCATGGCACAGATAGAAGGGAGTCTGATGCGATCTCGCAAGTGGCGGTGTGCAGCTTAGAGAGACACTGGCTTAAGTGGAAAGACACCCTTACTATCTAATCGCTGCTAATGCATAAGAAACGACTTTTAAAACATATTGTAGGTATATTATTATTGGCTTAATGGTCTTTTTTTGTGTGTTTTGTTCAGGATGTATTGGAGATCTGTATTGAAGTCATACTACTAAACTCAAACAGCAGGATTTGTGCCGCCGATTCAGCACTGCCCTGCAATTCTCACCACTCCCCAACTCTCTTTTCTGTAGATGGTGAGGCAGCCTCCTCCTACCTGGAGTCTGTCCCGGTGTAAATAATGGTGATTGCAGCACATTTCAGAAGCTGAATGTGATTTTCAGAGGGAAAGGGCGTTAGGGCCCGTTTGCAATGGGACGTTTAACGCTAATCACCCGCGAGCGCTTTTTACAGTTAGCGCAATGTTAACTGAATGGCAGTGATCTCACTGCCGTGATTGCCGGCAATTTTCAATTAGCGGTGATCGCCAAATGTGCTACCGGCAGCATGTTATCGAGATTTTAGAGCGATCGTGATTACAGTGCTAAAAAAGCAGTTTTGTGTTTGCAAGTGTGAATGGGCCCTTACTGACCTGACTGTGTACTCTGTAAAGCTCTGCAGAAGATGTCGGCGCTAAATGCGCAATAACATTAGTCTTTCTCATGTATAGCTTTAAAGAAAGCTTAATTTGTTATTTAAAGGACAACAGAAGTGAGAGGGATATGAAGGCTGCCATATGTATTTTCTTTTAAGCAACCCCAGTTGTTGGGCTATCCTGCTGATCCTCTTCTTAAAATACTTTAAGGCCTCGTTCACATCAGGGCCGTTTCTGTGCGCTTTTTACAGCGCACTGCCCTGTGCGATCAGCAAGGTATTTACTTTCCCATGTAACTAAATGTAGCTGGTTCACATCTATGCGCTGCGCTGAGCAGCGTTACAGAAACGTAGGGTTGCATGCATTTCTGTGTGTTGAGCTGGAAAGCGCACATCAATGCAAGTGAATGGGTGCGCTTTTTTAGTGTATAGAAGCGCATGCGTTTTTTACCCCTAATTGGAGAAAAAAATACATTTACATACAAAAACAAAGTTTTATTGACAACTGCTGCTGGTACAACAAGCAAAATGTGCTTTAAAGAAGCGCAGCGCAACGCACAGAAACGCGCACTAAAGCGCGCACAAGCGCATGCGGTTTTTACCATGCGCTTTCACACGTTTTTCAGCGCAGCAGATGTGAACGAAGCCTTAGCCATAGACCCTGAACAAGCATTTGCAGATCAGGTGTTTCTGACATTGTCAGATCTGACAAGACTGGCAGCATGCTTGTTTCTGGTGTGATTCAGACATTAAAGCGGAACTGAAGTTTTTTAAAAAAGAGCTTCACTTACCTGGGGCTTCTGCCAGCCCCATGCAGGTGACCTGTGCCCGTGAGGTTACCAAACGATCCTCCATTTCCCTGCTGCGGCTCTCTTTCACATCTGGCTGTCGCTGTGCACTGCGCCTGCACGGCCTTTGCTGCATGCCTCCTCGTTCGTACTGCGCAGTAGAGATTTTCTCGAACAGAGCCTGCGCAAGACGCTTCTCCTTTAGCACGTACAAGGATGCGCGTGGAAAGGGCTGCGCAGGTGCAGTGGATCCGCAGCGGGGCAACGGAGGATTGTTTGGAAACGGTGTGGGCACAGGGCGGCTGCTGGGGGCTGGCAGAAGCTCCAGGTAAATGAAACTTTTTTTTTTTTTTTTTTTTTATGTTCAGTTCTGCTTTCCAGGGCTGTGGAGTCGGTACAAAAATCCACCGACTCCGACTCCTCAGTTTAGGATTCCACCGACTCCTAATTTGCATATTACAATCTTGTTGATTGAAAGTATGTAACATGAAATTTGTCTCTTCACTGCCAACGCTTAGGAATTTTAAAAGGCAACTGAAGAGAGAAGGATATGGAGACTGCCATATTTATTCCCTTTCGTCATAGACTAAAACTAGTCCTTGGTAAGAGTACTTGTAAAAGGTACAGGCCGGAACAAAGAACATCTATCAGGCCCTAGGCAATGTAACTGTGGGTACATGTAAGAGTGATGTGCAGGTACTCTGCAGGAGAATGAGGCGATTCTTCCTCTATTACACATTCTTCATGCACAATCTGAACCAGGTTTATGGGTGATAAACACCTCTGCGTTCAATGTGCACAACCTTCTCAGTGGATTCCCTGCAGCTCTGTGGGGAGTGCATATGTAGAGTATAGTACTACTGTGTAACAAAGTAAACCTGAGACAGATGAAATTAAAGTTTTATACATACCTGGGGCTTACTTCAGCCCCCTTCAGGCTAATCAGTCCCTCGCTGTCCTCCTCCGCCACCTGGATCTTCTGCTATGAGTCCAGGTACTTGAGCCAGTCTGGTGTAGTGCACATGCACACACTCCGCTGCCGGGAGCGTACTACACCTGCACAGCACTATTAAGCAGGTGCAGAACGCTCCTGACTGTGGAAGCGGCACATGGCTGGACTGCCCTCACTGGCTGAATTACCAGGACTCATAGCAGAAGATCCAGGTGGCGGAGGAGGACAGCAAGGGACCGAATGGCCTGAAGGGGGCTAGAGGAAGCCCCAGGTATGTATAAAACTTTTGTTTTCATCCTTTTCAGCTACCATTTAATTTGTAGTCACCAAACCAAATTTTAACAACATATCAAATTATTTGATTTCATGAGCAAAGAGAGTGCATACATTTGCATAAATCAGAATCAACGCAGTATGTATCAAACGCAGATAGAACAGAGGCGCCAAAAAGAGTAAAAACACTATTTAAAAACAGTAAAAAGAGGGAAGGTAAGGTGGACTTACCTCCCTCTAGCAGTGGACAACAAAACTCTGAGGTAGAGTATAATGCATTTATTAAACAGTGTAACTCCTAAAGATGCAACGCGTTTCGCGGGCCACAGCACCGCTTCCTCAGGCTATACAGGAGTTCAAAAAAGCTGTATCCAATCCAAGTATTGAATGAGCGCCTCTGTTATAAATGCATTCTACTCTACCTCAGAGTTTTGTTGTCCACTGCTAGAGGGAGGTAAGTCCCTCTTTTTACTGTTTTTAAATAATAGTGTTTTTACTCTTTTTGGCGCCTCTGTTCTATCTCCGTTTGATACATATTACTTATCCACCCTTGGTGAAGGGGTACGCCCCCTTTTTTCTCCTGTCTACAGAGAGCGACTTTTATACCCGAGTGGGGTCGGGTACCAATTCTCCCCACCTGCCTTTCAAGTGGTTGCCTGCTGGTGACCCTTTTTTGTGAGTATAATTCTGCACGAACTATCTAGACAGATTTTCTCTGTTAAAACTATATTGCACTATTGGGCTCTCGGTGCCCTGTTTTTTCTTTTGTTTTACAGAATCAGCGCAGAATTATTTCCATCTCATAGATGTTATTTAGTATATATATGTTATGGCCAGAACCCGAAGTGTGGCCACTTCTAGTTCTGGCCGGCCACTTCGGGTTCTGGCCGGCCAATGTGCGAAGTGGCCGCAGCACAGCGGCCAATGTTAGAAATGGAATGTTACGCTGTCTCGCTGCGGCCAAATTGATGACAAGTTGCTTAATTTAATGAAATATAGCCGGCGGCAATGTAATAGATGAAACCGCCGGCTTTCGCACTGCCTTTCTCCTCTCCCCGATCTCCCCCCCCCCCGCCTCCCATACAATAAGTAGCAGCCGGCGGGGACACGCGTGTCCCGAGAGTCATTTGTCGCGGCAGGGGAATCCTGCCGTTCCTGCAGAGCGGGTGCTGGCAGAAGCAATGTCTGCAGCCTCCCCGCTCTGCTGCCCCTGCTGCGACGAACGACTCTCCGGCTGCATGTCCCCGTCGGCTGCTACTTATTGTATGGGAGGCGGGGAGGGGGGCGATCGGGGGGAGGAGAGAGGCAGTGCGAAAGCCGGCGGCTTCATCTATTACATTGCCGCCGGCTATATTTCATTAAATTATGCAAGTTGTCATCAATTTGGCCACAGCGAGACGGCGTAACATTCCATTTCTAACATTGGCCTCTGCGGCCACTTCGCACATTGGCCGGCCAGAACCCGAAGCGGCTGGCCAGAACGCGAAGTGGCCACACTACGGGTTCTGGCCGTAACATATACAAGAGATTCCTGTGTACACATATCTACAGTCACAATCAGATATGTATATCTGACTTTAAAAATACGGGGACTGCTTTATTGAAGCAGCACAAGTAACTAATTTTGATTGGTTTATTTCATTTTTGTTGACTAAGCACAGCTATTACTGTATGTATAAATTATTTATGATGACTGTTATCTGAGAAATAGAACATTTTATCATATTTTCTATTTTCATTACAGTTCAAATTCATTAGGAGTCGGAGTCGGTGCATTTTTTCCCGACTCCGACTCCAGGTACCCAAAAATTACTCCGACTCCACGACTCCACAGCCCTGCTGCTTTCAGCCAAATAGATCAGCAGGGCTGCCAGGCAACTGGTATTGTTTAATAGGAAATTTGGCAGCCTCTATATTCTTCTCACTTCAGTTACTGTTTCCTCTTTCACTGGTTGTTTTTCTTCTGCTCTTCTTATTTGCGGTCACACAAGTCACTTCTTCTGATATTGGTACAGGGAGGAAATCAGCTGCTGCACCACTGTAGAGGGGGTGTGACCAGCTCAGGCTTAGCGGAGGTCACTGTGTGTCACTGAGAGTTTAGCACATCGTCCTCTCTGTGCCTTCCTGTTTCTCTACTTCCTGACCCGTCTCTGCTTTAATTACTCCGGGGATAATGGCGTCTTCATTAAGAAAGTGAGCCGGTTTACCGACGTAAGCCCTGGCTTATCAGTGTTGATGTACAATATGGCCACTGATTTGGAATCTGGCAGGGAAACAAGACCTTGTTTTAGCCTTAATTATAGGAAGGCACCTCAGGTGAAAAGAGCCTGGAATAAACTCCACACACTTTGCTGACAGATGAAATCCGCGCAATTCCAGATTGCAGGCGCTCTTCACAGCAAGAGGAAATTCAAACTTTCACTTCTGCTACATTCCCGCTTATGTGAGCAAATGTTTATGTATCTGTTCACTTTTATGATAGGTTTCCATCTCTGCCCCTCACCATGATAACAATAGTAGGTGGTCTTCAGTAACCCCGAGAATCTGTGACATGAGAAAGACCAGGAGCCCAGTGGTGCGATATTGCTACCAAGTTAGATAATGTGTAGAGAACAATAATACTCACAAGGGTGGGTTGCAAAACTGCAACCACCATCAGAGCCTGCGGGAGATGACCGTCTCCGCTCGGTATTCCAGGACTGCTGTGCAGGTACTGGTAGGTCGCACACTTCCATGTATTATGTATGAGAGTTTACCTACACAATCTGCTCACAGTATTTGATATCTGTTGACCCTCATACTATATGGAGGTGGTAAAATTGGTCAGTGATTGGCCATTCATAATTAAAAGTGTGTACCAGACTTTAGGTTTCTCACTGGAAGGTTCCGCTTCTCTCCTGATTTTCAGTAGGTGGTTAAAGAGGAACTCCAGTGAAAATAATGTAATAAAAAAGTGCTTCATTTTTACAATAATTATGTATAAGGGCTCGTTTCCACTATCGCGAATCTGCATGCGTCCAACGCATGCAGATTCGCACATGTAATGCAAGTGGATGGGCCTGTTTCCACTGTAGCGTTGTTGAGGTGCTTTTTTTTTCAGCGGTAAAAAAACGCACAAAAGAGCCAACGAATTCGCCTGCGAGTGGAATGCATGCGAATCGCCGCTAATGTATTTAATAGTAAAAACGCATGCGTTTGTTACATGCGTTTTTACCCGCGATTTCGCACCTTTTTCAATTTTATTTTGCCCTGGCAGTGTCATGGTTAATTTCGCATGGCACCCTGCCATGCGAAATCGCACGCGAAATCGCGGGTAAAAACGCATGCGGAAACGCATCCGCATGCGTTTTTACAAGCGTCGGAATGCCGGCGAAATCGCGTCGCAACAGTGGAAACAAGCCCTTAATGATTTAGTCAGTGTTTGCCCATTGTAAAATCTTTTAAATCCCTGATTTACATTCTGACATTTATCACATGGTGACATTTGTACTGCTGGCAAGTGATGTAGCTGCTGTATGCTGTTTTGGCAGTTGGAAACAGCTGTAAACGGCTATTTCCCACAATGCAACAGGGTTCACCGACAGGAAGCTGCCAGAAGTACCTCGGTACTCTGAGCTTCTTGTGGGAGGGTTTTTACCACAATATCAGTCATACAGCGCCCCCTGATGGTCTGTTTGTGAAAAGGAATAGATTTGTCATGTAAAAGGAGTTAACCGCTACTGATTGGGATTAAGTTCAATTCTTGGTTGGAGTTTCTCTTTAAGCTAGTGACAGGTTCTTGTAGCTGAAGTACTGTTGGCTGGAAATGGCTCTCTGCCATCCAATTGAAGGACAGAAACACGGTAACCCTATTTCTGCAATGTTTCTAGTATTGAGCAGCTGCACAAGGATACCTGAAGTCATAACGGCTGCACATTGAGGCTGACCTAATCCAATTTACCCACCTTGCCTCGTGGATGAAGGCATAAAACTCGTGACTGTGAGGTATTTTTGGCTGCTTTATTGCAGAAGGAAGATGTGCCAGGTTGTTCATCTTTTAAAAGTCCCCAGAGATTCTGACGCTGCACTGCTGATCTAATATCACATGTGTACATTTACCCCCCCCCCCCCCCTCCCATATCTCTCGCTCTCTCTCCTTTTTTCTGGGACAATGTAAGCACATTATCCAGTAGATCAGTGGGAATAATGTTAACATATTTTCCCTTTTGTGTGAAATGAGGCTTCTGCAGCTAAAAAAAATTGTTTTTAAAATGTGATCCAATGACCAATAGCAACAGACTTCCAAGTTTCCAGCTCTGTGGGTGGGACTGCTTTTCATATTGCAATATTCCGTTGTTCGGACTACAGGGGGGATGGCGCAGAGGAAATAGGCCAGAGAAGACTGCAATTTATGGCAGTGGCAGTCTCTGTGTGTCTAAGCTTCTTACCACATATTTTAAAGGATAACTGTAGTGAGAGGTATATGGATGCTGCCATGTTTATCTCCTTTTAACCCTCTGGGAGATACAATTACATTTTTTTTTTAATTTTTTTTTTTTTAAATCATGTAGCTAGCCTAGCGCTAGCTACATGATAGCCGCTGTGCAGCGGCATCCCCCCACCCCCTCCGATCAGCGCAAACAGGAGATTCCGTTCAGAATGGGATCTCCTGCTTGGCTTCCCCCGTCGCCATGGCGACGCTCGCGATGACGTCATCGACGTTGTGACGTCAGAGGGAGTCCCGATCCACCCCACAGCGCTGCCTGGCACTGATTAGCCAGGCTGCGCAAGGGGTCTGGGGGAGGGGGGGGCTGCGGGGCACGGTGAGGAAGCAGAGATATTTGGTGAGTTTACTGCCAGCAGCATAGTCATTAGGAACTGTGGCAGCACAGGCTCCTACTGCGCATGCGGAGCAGCGCAAATTTACAGTGCACAACACTGCCAGGAAGTTAGAGACTGTGGAAGCTGCGGCCAGTTCATGGAGCGGCACCCCTTAGGTAAAGTAATGATGCCTCGTCCCACCACCGGCACACTCCATTAACAACCTTCTTTATGGGGAGGTTAGTTAAAAAAATCCCTGATGCTTGGTTGCCTTTAAGCCATAAACCCTGAACAAGCATGCAGATCAGATGTTTCTGACAAAAATCTGACAAGGTTGTCTGTATGCTTGAATCAGGTGAGATTGAAACACTACTGATGCCAGAATGATCAGCAGGACTCCCAGGCAACTGGTATTTTTTAAAGGGAAATAAATAGGCAGCCTCCATATCCCTGTCACTTTCCTTACAGGTTTCCCTTTCATGCTGGATCCACACCATACCATTTTTTGGCCGATTTACATGCCGGATCGATTGTTTCTGGAATGTCCGATCTGAGGATTTATCGATTTTATGAGCGATTTTATGGCAGATTTCCATTCGTTTCTATGGAACTCGCTCATAAAATCGATCGATCCTCCGATCGGACGTGCCGGAAATAATCGATCAGGCATATAAATCGGCCGAAAAAAGAGTTTACATAGAATCTGGGATAGCATCAGTGCCTGGAGTGAGGCAAATGCAATTTCATGAAATGACACGGTTATGTGGGAAATCTTTCTGAACTACTGGTAATTGAGATTGTAATGGCTCAGTCTGGATCTGCGTCAGCGTCTTTTCTTCTCCTGAACGTTTGTAGAACAATTTTCATACCTTTTTAGATGAGCTCTTTATAAGTTGATATGCCTCAGTAAAGCACATCTATCTTGATTTCCAGGGAACATGGGCTGATGAGGCCTGGGCTGGACACAAGTCACCATTGTCTGTTTATCACGAGTCGTTTGTGAAGGGGGGTGCAGTTCAGGAGTGACACAGTGTGACACGATTGTCCGCTGCATTGCAGCACTATGGATATGTATAGCTTGTGCTGCCTAATTCACCGTGATGAGTCCAGGATGTGTTTTGTGACGGTGCATGTGACCTGACACTTTCCGGACTTTGCAGCAGCCATAAATAACCGCCACCCGCTGCTATTGTAAAGCGGTCAGTTTAAAGTGCACATAAACCTAGTAAAATTATTTAAAATAAACACATGGTGTAGCTGCAAATTAATATTACATACTTCCTCTCAGAAGCTCACCATTTTCTTCTAACAACGATTTATTCCATTCCTGACAAGGTTTTGAAATAAATCTGTTGCTGTAAGTTATTTATTAGTTACTGTCAGTTATAACTGAAAGGACAACTGATGTGCAAGGTAATGTCCATATTCCCCTACAACTCAAGTGGGTGATATTACAGTTTAACAGTCTGCTGACCAGGAAGCTGTTGAAGGACGGAGATTGATGAGTAGACTCCGCGGGAGGAAAGTATGACGTGTAAATGTTTATTTTAACTTTAACATTTTCAGTTTAGGTTTGCTTTAACATGGAGAAGCACACACAAACTGGTATAATGATGAAATGGACTAGAAAATGAAACTATTAGATTGTCACGTGCGCAGCCACCTTTTACATATCGTAGCTGATGTTTGTAAACCGAAGTATGAAAACAAGGGACACTTACCGTGTGAAGCGAGTTACTGCTACAGTTATATGGTGCTCTGAAGATACTTTATACACCAAAGTGAGAAGTACATGGTATGAACTGTTACCATGGTTACAAAAGAGAAAAGTAGAATTTTTAATTATCAAAGGTCACACTGAATATCAATGATGGTTTTTAATATTAAAATTACATGAGTGTGTAAAATGGATGTTACGTTGCTTTGATCAAGTAAATCTTTTCATTTGTAAGTTTTATTTCCATCTCCGTACAAAGGCTTGTGGGCGCTAGTCTAGCTGAGGGGACTCAGCGGAAAACCTTGCGGCAGTTTGGTTGTGACTACAAATTTGTAAGAAATAGGGAACCCAGCGGCAAGCACTATCGCCTTCAACTAAATAGGTTTAGTAAAGATGTGCCAAAAGGCCACTTGCATGCAATTTCAGAGTTTACTTAAAGGACTACTGTAGGGGGGTCAGGGGAAAATGAGTTGAACTTACCCGGGGCTTCTAACTGTTCCCCGCAGACATCCTGTGCCCGCGCAGCCACTCACCGATGCTCCGGCCCCACCTCCGGTTCACTTCCGGAATTTATGACTTTATTGTCAGAAAAAAACCACTGCGCCTGTGCAGCTGCAGCCTTGCTCCCCCTGACGTCACCGGGAGCGTACTGCTCTGTTGCAGACCATACTGGGTCTGTGCCGTACACTCCCAGTGACATCAGTAGGAGCGAGGACACGGCTGCACAGTGGTTTTCCGACTTTAAAGTTGGAAATTCTAGAAGTGAACCGGAGGCATGGACCAGAGCACTGGTGCCTGGCTTGGCTGCGCGGGCACAGGATGTCTGCGGGGGACCATTAGAAGCCCCAGGTAAGTTTAACTTTTTTTTTTACCACCCTATTCCTCCCCCCCCCCCCCCCCCCCCCTTACAGTACTCCTTTAATGCATAGTTTTTCCTGCTGGGTCCCCTATTTCTTACAAATTAGTGGCCATGACCAAATTTCTGCAAGCAGGTAGCAGCCATTGGTCCATGAGGTTTACCTCTGGGTCCCCTCAACTAGACTAGCTCCAGCTTGTGTTGTTTTTACTTTGTGCAATCCTGAACAACCTTTTTTTTTAACCACCCCTTTGAGGCTGGGTGCACACATAACAGAGCGTGAAAGGTCGCGTTTGCTGTCATGTCCGTTTTTTTGGTGCACTTTTAGAGCGTTTCCCTTTTTTCTTTGCATATGCATTTTTCTAGCGCTGTGTGTGCGTTTTTATGCGTTTGCGGTTCGCATATATAAAGAACACATATGCTTTTTCATATTGCGTTTTATGCAAATCACTAGGAAGACAACAAGAAGCGAAAATTCATCACAAAACAATTTTTATTTTTTTTATACGCATGAAAAACTCATACAAAACCCAATACATTGCGTTCCCATCGACTTTCATTATGTGCGTTTTTGAACACTATGCAACAAAACCAGCATTTTTAAAAACACACGCATACAAAACGCATATGCATTTTTTATATGCGTTTTTGTATGCGGCCCATAGACTTCCATTAGCGGCAAAAACAGTGTTTTAGGCAACGCGTGCGCACCTAGCCTAAAGCACACCTGGAGTCAGAGATATGGAGGCTGCCATGTTTATTTCCTTTTAAGTAGTGTCAGTTGCCCAGCAGTCTTTCTGATCTTTCATGCGCCAGTAGTGTCTGAAACAAACAAGCATGAAACAAGCATGTGGCTAATCTAGTCAGGCATCAGTCAGAGCACCTGATCTTGCTTGTTCAGGGTCTATGGCTAATGCCTAATGCCGGGCATACACGGCATTTTCGGCCTTTATCAATCGAGCCGCTGATGGCTCGATTGATCATATCCGACAGGTCCGATGACCTGCCGGATAGATTCCCCGCTCGATCCCCGCTGGCGGACAATAGCGGGGAATCGAGCAGGTGATAAGCAGCGCCGGCGGGGACGAGTAGGGATGCGCCGGCATCGAGCCAGCGGCTTGATCCGGCGCATAATTGGCTAGGTGTATGCCTAGCATAATACACACAATGAGATTTTCTGGCAGATTTACTGCTAGATCGACTATTTCCAGCATGTCCAATCTGATTTCTGATCGATTTTCTGTAGAAGTGAATGGAAAATCGATCGGAGAGCAGATTGGACATGCTGGAAATAGGCAATCTGGCAGTAAATCTGCCAGAAAATCTCATTGTGTGTAATAGGCATAAAAGTAGGCAGAGGATTTAACAAGACAGCCAGACAATTTGTATTGTTTAAAAGGAAATGAATATAGCAGCCTCCATGTCACTTCAGGTATTCTTTAGGCTTAGTTCACACATACATCTGCACATTTCTGGTCCAGTCCTGTCAGTTTTGCATCAGTTTTTTTTTTTTAATCAGTTTTACCTGACTGCATTGGAACTGTACACCTTTTATGTGTTAACACACCCATAGGCTGTGTTCACAAATAAAAGGTGTACATTTCCCGGGCTGGTCCTGTCCTGTCAGTTTTGTATGTATTTCTACGGCTGTGTTCACACATAAAATGTACAGGATCTTCTCAAAAAATTTGCATATTGTGATAAAGTTCATTATTTTCTGTAATGTATTGATAAACATTAGACTTTCATATATTTTAGATTCATTACACACAACTGAAGTAGTTCAAGCCTTTTATGGTTTTAATATTGATGATTTTGGCATACAGCTCATGAAAATCCAAAATTCCTATCTCAAAAAATTAGCATATTTCATCCGACCAATAAAAGAAAAGTGTTTTTAAAGCAAGAAAAGTCAACCTTCAAATAATTATGTTCAGTAATGCTCTCAATACTTGGTTGGGAATCCTTTTTGCAGAAATGACTGCTTCAATGCGGCGTGGCATGGAGGCAATCAGCCTGTGGCACTGCTCAGGTGTTATGGAGGCCCAGGATTTTTCGATAGCGACCTTAAGCTCATCCAGAGTGTTGGGTCTTGCGTCTCTCAACTTTCTCTTCACAATATCCCACAGATTCTCTTTGGGGTTCAGGTCAGGAGAGTTGGCAGGCCAATTGAGCACAGGAATACCATGGTCAGTAAACCATTTAGCTGTGGTTTTGGCACTGTGAGCAGGTGCCAGGTCGTGCTGAAAAATGAAATCTTCATCTCCATAAAGCTTTTGCGCCTGCGCAAGTACAGCCCGGAGGACGTCCGATGACGTCAGCGCGCCCCCGTGAGGCGCATTTTGAAACGCAGAAGAGCCCGACCTGGCAGCCGGCCTGGCCAGGTCGGGTCGGCCACCGGAGGGGACCGGGAGCCTGCGGAGCGGCGCCGAGGGCACGTCCTGGCTGCCACGGGCTGGAGGAAGCCCCAGGTAAGTGGATGGGCATTTTTATTTTTGCGCAGTACAGCCCGGAGGACGTCCGATGACGTCAGCGCGCCCCCGTGAGGCACATTTTGAAACGCAGAAGAGCACGACCTGGCAGCCGGCCTGGCCAGGTCGGGTCGGCCAGCGGAGGGGACCGGGAGCCTGCGGAGCGGCGCCGAGGGCACGTCCTGGCTGCCACAGACTGGAGGAAGCCCCAGGTAAGTGGATGGGCATTTTTATTTTTTTAACAGCTCCCCTGAACCTTCCCTTTAAGGGACATACACTTAAAGATTTGCAGCAGATTCGACCATCAGATTTCTGTCAGATGCCTGTCAAGTCAAATCTGACAGGAATATATGTGATGTGTGCCACACACTAAGAACAGATTTCCAATACATTTCAAAATGAAATCTATTGGAAATCTATCTTAACCCTCTGGGCGATACAATTAGATCGCCCAGGAGGGGGCGCAGCACTTTTTTAAAGAAATTTTTTATTTTTTAAATCATGTAGCGAGCCCTGGGCTCGCTACATGATAGCCGCTGCGCAGCGGCATCCCCCCACCTTCGCCTTCGGCGATCAGAGTAAGCAGGAAATCCCGTTCAGAACGGGATTTCCTGCTGGGCTTCCCCGGTCGTCATGGTGACCGGGCGGGATGACGTCACCGACGTCATGGACGTCGTGACGTCAGAGGGAGTCCCAATCCACCCCTCAGCGCTGCCTGGCACTGATTGGCCAGGCTGCGCAAGAGGTCTGGGAGGGGGGGGGGGCTGCGCGATCGGAAGTTACACGCAGCTAGCAAAGTGCTAGCTGCGTGTAACAAAAAAAAAATTATGCAAATCGGCCCAACAGGCCCTGAGAACTCCTCCTGCGCGACATACCCCGAGCTCAGCTCGGGATTTTCGCCCTGGAGGTTTATGCATTATTGGACCATTAGATCCAATGCAACTCTATGGGCCATTGATCTGCTACCAGCACCAGATTGACCTAGATGTTCCATCCTGTCAGATAGATCAAATCAAATAGAAATCGATCAAAATCTGCCACAAATGATCGATTGATAGATTTGAAAGAATAGATTTCTGATCGATTCCATAGAATCGATCCATCGATGGCTGAAGTCGACCACTGTATGGGCCCTTTTACACCAGCTTGGATAATTATGTACAAACAATCCAAGGTTGGTCGGCACACCAATTCAAAGTTCCCAAGCACATTTATTGAATGCACAGCATGACAATTGTTTCGGGGCCACGGAGGGTCCCCTTCATATATGTCTGCACCTATCTGATGAAGGGGACCCTCCGTGGCCCCAAAACAATTGTCATGCTGTGCATTCAATAAATGTGCTTGGGAACTTTGAATTGGTGTGCCGACCAACCTTGGATTGTTTGTACTGAACTGATGTTGCTTCCGCATCAAGGTTGAGCACCCAACTATTCACGGCAAGGTGTGCCTATCCTGAATCTGTTATCGCATTGGATAATTATGTAAGCATCTGTCAGTGGTTTTTTTTTTTGTTTATTTTAAATGCATGTGCAGATAGCTTCCTCTATCTTGATGTAGCTGTGTAAACATTTTTTAGTATCTACAGTTGATGTGTTGTCTGTACACTCTGTTTCCATGTAGATTTTGCGCATCATTCCAACTTTCTTGGAAACAAGCAGGGCTGTGGAGTCGGTCCAAAAATCCTCCGACTCCTCAGTTTAGGATTCCACCGACTCAGACTCCGACTCCTCGACTCCGACTCCTCTAATTTGCATATTACAATTTTGTTGATTAAAAGTATGTAACATGAAATTCGTCTCTTAACTGCCAACGCTTAGGAATTTTACAAGACAACTGAAGTGAGAAGGATATGTAGACTACTATATTTATTCCCTTTAGACTAAAACTAGTCCTTGGTAAGAGTACTTGTAAAAGGTACAAACCGGAACAAAGAACATCTATCAGGCCCTAGGCAATGTAACTGTGGGTACATGTAAGAGTGATGTGCAGGTACTCTGCAGGGGAATGAGGAGATTCTTCCTCTATTACACATTCTTCATGCACAATCTGAACAAGGTTTATGGGTGACAGACAACACCTCTGTGTTCAATGTGCACAGCATTCTCAGTGGATTCCCTGCAGCTCTGTGGGGAGTGCATATGTAGAGTATAGTACTACTGTGTAACAAAGTAAACCTGAGACAGATGAAATTAAAGTTTTATACATACCTGGGGCTTCCTCCAGCCGCCTTCGGGATAATCAGTCCCTCGTTGTCCTCCTCCACTACCTGGATCTTCTGCTGAGTCTGAGTCCAGGTACTTGAGCCATTCGGGCGTAGTGCGCATGCACACACTCCGCCGCCAGGAGCATACTACACCTGTGCATACTACACCTGTGCAGCACTATTGCGCAGGTGCAGAATGTTCCTGGCTGTGGGAGCGGCATGCGGCCGGACAGCGCTGACTGGCTGAATTACCAGGACTCATAGCAGAAGATCCGGGTGGTGGAGGACAGCGAGGGACTGATTAGCCTGAAGGGGGCTGGAGGAAGCCCCAGGTATGTATAAAACTTTACTTCCGTCTCAGGTACCCTTTAATTTGTAGTCGCCAAACCAAATTTTAACAACATATCAAATTATTTGATTTCATCAGCAAAGGGAGTGCATACATTTGCATAAACCAGCATCAACGCAGAATTATTTCCATCTCATTGACCATCTCTATTAGTGACACGGCTACACATCAGGCTTTATTCTTACAGCATAGATGTTATTTAGTGTATATATAAGAGATTCCTGTGTACACATCATATATACAGTCACAATCAGATATGTATATCTGACCTTAAAAATACAGGGACTGCTTTATTGAAGCAGCACAAGTAACTCATTTTGATTGGTTTATTTCATTTTTGTGGACTAAGCACAGCTATTACTGTATATATACTGTATGTATACATTATTTTTAATGACTATTATCTGAGAAATAGAACATTTTATCATATTTTCTATTTTAATTACAGTTACAAATTCATTAGGAGTCGGTGCATTTTTTCCCGACTCCGACTCCAGGCACCCAAAATTGCCCGACTCCGACTCCACAGCCCTGGGGTTGTGTTTGGCTGCATGTGTAGTGTGACAGCGTGTGCTGGGGCACTCTATATGTGTCCTGTGGTGTTGCTGGACATGCTGGTCCTTCCCCCTGGTTCTGCAGGGACTAAAATGATCACCCATTAACATAGTGCATGCAAAGTCTGAAATGTTTTCCTGTGATTTGTAGTTCTACCGGTTGCGCAGTGTGATGGAGCATGCTGGGTCTTGTAGTCCTAAGGTTGTTAGATACACCAAGTGTAACAGGCCATTGCTGGGACTTGTAGTTCTATGGTGGTTATGCCATGTGGTATAACTAGCTGTTGCTGGGACTTGTAGACCGGCAGGCAGGGCTGTGGAGTCGGAGTCGTGGAGTCGGGCAATTTTGGGTGCCTGGAGTCGGAGTCGGGAAAAAATGCATCGACTCCGACTCCTAATGAATTTGTAACTGTAATTAAAATAGAAAATATGATAAAATGTTCTATTTCTCAGATAAGTCATTAAAAATAATGTATATATACAGTAATAGCTGTGCTTAGTCCACAAAAATGAAATAAACCAATCAAAAATACGGGGACTGCTTTATTGAAGCAGCACAAGTAACTAATTTTAAGGTCAGATATACATATCTGATTGTGACTGTATATATGCTGTGTACACAGGAATCTCTTATATATATATACTAAATAACATCTATGCTGTAAGAATAAAGCCTGATGTGTAGCTGTGTCACTAATAGAGATGGTCAATGAGATGGAAATAATTCTGCATTGATGCTGATTTATGCAAATGTATGCACTCCCTTTGCTGATGAAATCAAATAATTTGATATGGTGTTAAATTAGGTTTAGTGACTGCAAATTAAAGGGTACCTGAGACGGATGAAAAGTAAAGTTTTATACATACCTGGGGCTTCCTCCAGCCCCCTTCAGGCTAATCAGTCCCTCGCTGTCCTCCACCACCCGGATCTTCTGCTATGAGTCCTGGTAATTCAGCCAGTCAGCGCTGTCCAGGCTGCATGCCGCTCCCACAGCCAGGAACATTCTGCCCCTGCGCAATAGTGCTGCACAGGTGTAGTATGCTCCTGGGGGTGGAGTGTGTGCATGCGCACTACACTCGACTGGCTCAAGTACCTGGACTCATAGCAGAAGATCCAGGTGGTGGAGGAGGACAACGAGGGACGGATTATCCTGAAGGCAGCTGGAGGAAGCCCCAGGTATGTATAAAACTTTAATTTCATCTGTCTCAGGTTTACTTTGTTACACAGTAGTACTATACTCTACATATGCACTCCCCACAGAGCTGCAGGGAATCCACTGAGAATGCTGTGCACATTGAACACAGAGGTGTTGTCTGTTTACAATCTCCTCATTCCCCTGCAGAGTACCTGCACATCATTCTTACATGTACCCACAGTTACATTGCCTAGGGCCTGATAGATGTTCTTTGTTCCGGTTTGTACCTTTTACAAGTACTCTTACCAAGGACTAGTTTTAGTCTAAAGGGAATAAATATAGTAGTCTACATATCCTTCTCACTTCAGTTGTCTTGTAAAATTCCTAAGCGTTGGCAGTTAAGAGACGAATTTCACGTTACATACTTTTAATCAACAAAATTGTAATATGCAAATTAGAGGAGTCGGAGTCGGTGGAATCCTAAACTGAGGAGTCGGAGTCGGTGGATTTTTGGACCGACTCCACAGCCCTGCCGGCAGGCATGTAAGAGGTCACTCTGTATGACGGTATGCTGAGACTCCTGGCCAACAGCTGGAGTGTTGCGGGTTGCCCAATTGTCTATGGTTCCCCCCTCCCCTGACAGCTGTGAGTCACATGTGCTGGCGTGTCGGCATAACAAGTTTCTTTTCCTCTAATCAGCTGTCACAATTAATTTCTGCACTGTGGAGAAAGTGTGATGTGTCTGCACTGCATATGTGAGCTGAAGGGATCCTGCTGACACTGGAGAGACCGGCTCGGGTAAGGAGACCATGGGCTTTCATGGGAAATCCAGTTACTGGCACCGGCCTTAGGCTTAGTAATTTGCTATCACCAACCCCCTTTTATCAGAATGGTACATTCGACATATTAAAGGGGAGAGTCTAGTATGTCTAAGCCAGCATTTCTGGGGGTCACACTAACCTCCCCCTGCTAGCAGAATGGTGCAATCCATATATCATAGGGGGAGAACCTAGTATATCAGGATCTTCGGGGGTCACACACCAACCCTCATCTCGTCTTTTCTCTTTCTCTGTTTCTTATAGAGTATATAAAGTCTCAGGCTCTGTCTGTATGCAGCCTGCCTCCTGCTTTTAAGGGACTTTCTTCCTAAAACTAATAATTTATTGCTCAAAACTCCAGGATGCATTACATAAAAAGATTCCCCCATTATATGTATTTCCATTGTTTATTATCTACTGATCAGAGCAAATTTTATTCGCTTCTCATTAACTTGCTCAGACAAATATCTACGCCCCTAGAGCAATAAGTGGTTAAAACGTTGCTGGAGTCGTTTTTTTTTTCTTTCCTAATCTGCTTTGTGTCATTGCTTGTGTTTAAAGTGGACCTGAACTCTTGCACATGACAGAAGGACAACATAAAGAATTGCACCCTGTATGTATTTAGAGAGTTTGGCCTGTCTAATTCCCCTTTATCTCTCACCACTTTAATTTGATCTCTCAGCTGTGTCAGCTCAGGAATATCCCCTGCCACAGCAGTGCAGCTAATTTGTAAACACAGGATGTTAACAGTAATTCTGCTTCCATGAAAGTAGGAAGTAGACACACTGCAGATTTATTGGAGGATTTGTATCAGCTGTAACAAATGTTTTTCTTTTAAAGGTTATTATGCTGTTGCTTATCTTTTAGAGCAGAGAGGAAGTTGTGAGTTCAGGTCCGCTTTAAGGAAACCTAAAGCAAGAGCTATATGGAGGCTGCCATAGTTATCTCTTTTTAAACAATACCGGTTGTCTGGTGTCCTTCTCATCTCTTTGTCTGCAATGGTGTCTGAATCACGCATGCAGCTAATCTTGTCAGATTTTTGTCAGAAAGCTGATCTGCATGTTTGTACAGGGTATATGGCTGAATGTATTAGAGGCAGAGGATCAGCAGGACAACTAGGCAATCTGCATAGTTTAGAAAGAAATAAAATGTCACCCTCCATATTTCTCTCACTTCAGTTGTCCTTTAAAGTGTAACTGTCTGGCATAAAATAAAAAATCAATTCTTTATTTTTATCTAGTGAACAAGTAATAAGGATGCTAGTAAGTCAATCCAAAAGTTAAAATCTCTATTACTTTTCTTGTTTATAAATGATTCTGTGCATTAGTTAAGTCTGAGGGGAAATAAAGAAGCAAAAAAGGACAACCCAGCATGCCCTGTAACTTCCTTTGTGCGGCAACGTACCAAATAAGAGTCAAGTAAACTGGGGAATGATCATTTATAAACAAGAAAAGTAATAGAGATTTTAACTTTTGTATTGCCTGGTTAGCGTCCTTATTACTTGTTTACCAGATAAAAATAAAAAATTGATTTTTGATTTTATGCCCGACAGCTACACTTTAAGTGATCTTTAGGAAGGCACTGCACACCTCCTGATGTGTTAATTGTTATGGTGGCTGTTGAGTATTGTGACTTGATCCAGCAAACTACTCGTATCTACCATCTTGCAACTCCAATCTGATCAAACATCATTTGGAACGGAGCAGTCCTTTTCAGCGCTGCTCGATTTGGGCGCAGCCGGCGCCTCCATAGACTTCAATAGGAATCATTCCTATTGAATCGCTCAGTGAGTAACGTCGGCTCTGTCAGAAGGCGGAGCCGAGGTTGCTTAAAAACATAATAATTCGGCCTCCAGCAATCGCTGGAAGCCGAATTATTTCATTCCCCCACTATCCATGTCGGCCTGGAGGGGGAATAGTAATTAAATCGTCCCGGACTTGTGCAGCAGCAGGATCAGCCATATACCGCTGTATCCTGCGCCCAAGTCTACCGGCGCCGATTTCAAATGTACTCCTCTGGAATGCTGCCAGTAATAACTGTGGTTCCTGGCTAAGGGCTGGATAAGTGACTGGTATTGTAGCTGAAAAGCCTCTCCACTGCTAAGCCAGGGAGATCATGATTGTTTCAGGTGATAGTTGCATAGTTATTTAGGTTGAACAAAGACCTACGTCCATCGAGTTCAACCAGAGAACAAAGTACAACTCCTGCCTGCTCCCTCACATATCCCTGTTGATCCAGAGGAAGGCAAAAAACCCTTACAAGGCAGGTCCAATTAGCCCCAAAAGGGAAAAAATTCCTTCCTGACTCCAGATGGCAATCAGATAAAATCCTTGGATCAACATCACTGGGCATTACCTAGTGATAGTTTGGTAATGATCACACATGCATCCTGGCTAATAACAAAGCAGTATATTCTGTCCAATAAAGAGGGAGATGAGCAGGAGACATCTCACAGGCAAGTTTTATAAACTGCTGGGTTGTATATTTAGACTGGAGTTAAAGGGCGTTGGATGAGTGTGACCGGCAGGAAACCAGTATTATTGAGCAGGATGTCGGCAAGGAGGGCCTCTGTGGTATTCTAAAGGGAACCTAATGCAAGAAGTAAATGGAGACTGTCATATTTATTTTCTTTTAAGCAATACCAATTGCCTGGCTGTCCTGCTGATCTATTTGGCTGCAGTGGTGTCTGAATAACACCAGAAACAAGCATGCAGCTAATCTGGTCAGATTTGTCAAAAATGTCAAACCCCTGATATGCTGCGTACTTGTTCAGGGTCTATGGATAAAAGTATTAGAGGCCAGAGGATCAGCAGGATAGCCAGGCAACTGGTATTGCTTAAGAAATAAATATGGCAGCCTCCATATGACTCTCTCTTCAGGTGTCCTTTGAATAATGCAGCCCTTTGGTGTTGTGTGATCAGTCTCCTGTAGGGTTTACGCTCTGGAATTTGTGGGTTTTGTGAATGCTATAAAGTGTATATCCTGGAGGTTTCATGTAGTGTGTATAGAGCCAACATGTCCCAGATCCAGGGACACAGACTGCTGTGCTAAACACTAAACCTAGAGTGTTGCTTACCCTGCCCCTTCTGACAGTGGCAGCCTTGCAGGAGATGAAGTATTGCTGCAGGAAGCTCATATCTGTGACACCAGCAATTCCTGCAGCTGCCTCTGTGTCACTGGATGATAAACCTTCCCGCCGGCACACAAACCACTGATGTACGCACTATTCTCTCATTAAAGGGGGGCTCTGGGTCTAGAGTCGGCTCCGGTTGTCCTCATCTGT
This sequence comes from Hyperolius riggenbachi, assembly GCF_040937935.1. Classification (NCBI taxonomy): domain Eukaryota; kingdom Metazoa; phylum Chordata; class Amphibia; order Anura; family Hyperoliidae; genus Hyperolius; species Hyperolius riggenbachi. The sequence goes on along the minus strand of NC_090654.1, from coordinate 71,890,160 downwards.
TAAACTACTTTTGTAATGTAAAATGTTGAAGCAGATCTAAAGTTGCGTTTAAACAAATAAAACAGTCTAGCAATACTTTAAATACAATGTAGTAAATGTGGTTAAAATCTTATCTTTTCAAAATTACTCTTCTTTGTAAATCATCCAAAAAGAGTAAATTGGCTTTTATTTCAGGGGGGGGGGGGGGTGCACTGCAGAAATATGAGTGTGCAGCAATTTTACCAGCAGAACATAGGGTTACCTTTCTCCGTGGAAGAATTTGATGTTTTTAAAAATTGGGGGGGGGGGGTGTTATTAAAATCAGGGTCCTTTTGCACTCTCGTTTAACGCTCTCTTGGCACCTTTTCATTTCTTTTGCTAATTGTCTCTCTTGCTCTTACTGTCTTTCTCTTACTTTCCCTCTCTCTATGCTATATTAGTATTCTCCCCTTATCTCAAATGAATAGACCAGTGTGCGTTTGTTGCTTGTTAGGAAGACACTGATTGTAAAGCACACCTGATGTGAGAACAACATGGAGACTGCCATGTGGATTCTGTGGGTGCAATAACTTTGTCACTCCAGCTGTGGTGGAACTACAAGTCCCATGAGGCATTGCAATACTGTGACAGCTCTAAGCATAACTCGGGGAGGCAGAGGCATGATGGGATTTGTAGTTTTGTCACAGCTGGAGTGCCAAGGTTTGCCATCACTGACCTAGAACAAACATGCAGCTAATCTAGTCACACTTTATTCAGAAACCTCGGACCTGCATGCTTGTTTAGGGTCTATAGCTGAAAGTATTAGAGGCAGAGGATCAGCAGGACAGCCAGGCAACTGGCATTGTTTAAAAGGGAATAAATGTCGGCCTCCATACCCCTCTCACTTCAGGTGTGCTTTAAGCCGACACACTTTCTCGCTCAATCTCATTGATGGGAAACTGTCAGTCCATGAAGAGTGAGATGGAAACCTGGTATTACCTTACTTAACACAGCCAAAGCCAGAGGTCTGAATTTGGATATGGCCAGGCCTCTCTGCTTACAGCTGTGTCGGGCTTGTCTTGCAGACCTGCGGCCGTATTACAGAATCCCCGGGCTCGGGTTACCCGCTACACACAGCTGTACGGCGCCCAACGATTCCAACTCTTATCAGGCGAGAGGAGAATTTCTCGGAGGCACTAAGTCAGGCTAAGCCCTCCACGTCACCAGGCCCGGCACTTTCCATGGATATTGCTTTATTTATTTAATAGGTTTATAATGAACAGGCTGTCAGGAACTGCGAGGAAGGGCCCCATCCCCAGAGAGCGGCCAGACAGGATGGAGAGGGACGGCTGCACGGGCCACAATCTACTTAGCAGGGAAAATAATTATTTGCTGGTTGCAGAAATGATTCAATAAACCGTTTAGACAAATAAAAATTGTATGTTCAAAGATCAGCCTGCTTGTGAAAAATTAGGGTGTAGAAGCGTGTAAGCCCTAACTGGCAGTGGCGTAGCAATGGGGATAGCCGCCATAGCGTTGCTACGGGGCCCCGCGGCAGCGCTACGTCACAGGGGGCCCGCAGCTGCCCGAGAGGACTTTTTTTTTTGTTTTGTTTATTTTTTTTTTTGTTTCGCCGGGCCCCCTTCCTCACCTCAGTGCCCCCCCCCCTACTCACCTGCCCCCCCCCCCCCTCCTTTTATCAGCAGCGGGAGGTGAGTCATATACAGAAGGCTCCGGCGGGGGTAAGCAGCCACTAGAGGTTCAGCTGCTTCCGGGCTACGGTGTCCCCACTGTATTGCTGCTCGCACCACTTCCTGGTCTATTGCGAGCAGCAATACAGTGGGGACACCGTAGCCCGGAGGCAGCTGAACCTCTAGTGGCTGATTACTCCGACGGAGCCTTCTGTATATGACGCACCTCCCGCCGCTGATAAAAGGAGGAAGGACCCCAGGTGAGGCAGCTACCTCCCCTCCCGCACGGCTACCTAACTGCCCACCCTCCCACCCGGCTGCTACCTAACTGCCCACCCTCCCACCCGGCTACCTAACTGCCCACCACCTAACTGCCCACCCGGCTACCTAACTGAGGGCTACCTAACTGCCCACCCACCCACCCGGCTACCTAACTGCCCACCCACCCACCCGGCTACCTAACTGCCCACCCTCCCACCCGGCTACCTAACTGCCCACCCGGCTACCTAACTGCCCACTACCTAACTGCCCACCCGGCTACCTAACTGAGGGCTACCTAACTGCCCACCCACCCGGCTACCTAACTGCCCACCTGGCTACCTAACTGCCCACCCTCCCACCTGGCTACCTAACTGCCCACCCGGCTACCTAACTGCCCACCCAGCTACCTAGCTGCCCACCCGGCTACCTAACTGCCCACTACCTAACTATCCACCCTCCCACCAGGCTACCTAACTGCTCACCCTCCCACCTGGCTACCTAACTGCCCACCCTGCCACCTAACTGCCTACCCTGCCACCCAGCTACCTAACTGCCCACCTGGCTACCTAACTGCCCACCCAGCTACCTAGCTGCCCACCTGGCTACCTATCTGCCTACCCTGCCACCCAGCTACCTAACTGCCCACCCAGCTGTCTAACTGCCTACCCTGCCACCCAGCTACCTATCTGCCTACCCTGCCACCCAGCTACCTAACTGCCCACCCGGCTACCTAACTGCCCACCCTGCCACCTGGCTACCTAACTTCCCACCGGCTACCTAACTGCCCACCTTTCTACCTAACTTCCCACCCGGCTACCTAACTGCCCACCTTTCTACCTAACTTCCCACCCAGCTACCTAACTGCCCACCCGTCTACCTATCTGCCTACCCTCCCACTCGTCTACCTATCTCCCTACCCTCCCACCCAGCTACCTAACTGCCTACCCAGTGCATTGCCTGCACCGCAAATAGTGTGCCAGCCTGCCCAACCACCCTCCCTCCAGGTAATTAATGTTAGCCCACTATAGACCTAACTACATATACTGCATTTTGTAGGGAAATCTGGCGACAATCTGATTGCATTTTGTGGGGAAATCTGGCGACAATCTGATTGCATTTTGTGGGGAAATCTGGCGACAATCTGGTTGCATTTTGTGGGAAAATCTGCCGCCAATCTGGTTGCATATTGTGTGGAAATCTGCCGACAATCTGGTTGCATATTGTGTGGAAATCTGCCGACAATCTGGTTGCATATTGTGTGGAAATCTGCCGACAATCTGGTTGCATATTGTGTGGAAATCTGCCGACAATCTGGTTGCATATTGTAGGGAAATCTGCCGACAATCTGGTTGCATTTTGTGGGGAAATCAGATTGCCCCACAAAATGTTTGGGTGGGAGGTCCGAGGTCTGTGGGGTTGGAAGGTCGAGGGGGGGGGGGGGGGGCATAATTTTTTTTTTGCTATGGGGCCCAGTCATTTCTAGCTACGCCCCTGCTAACTGGGACATATCAGACCAAAGCAAGGCTTACCGAAATGTAAGGCTAGGCGCAAACTTCTAACTAGTGTCGTCTATGGGGATCAGAATTTGATCTCTCAGGTTACAGGCTCCTGTACAGATGCCTTACTAGCCTAGAGACTAGCGGTGCGTCTGTTACCATGGAGCAGGGAGGAGGGACCTGCGGTAGATAACATAGCTGGTTATGATGGGTGGGGAGGAAATTAGGAATAATACGCTCAGGGTCACTCAAGTGTCAAGCGTTGCAAAAAGTTAGAAAATGTTGGATCCTAGGGTTACGTGTATTGGGGAGCACCTGTATACATGCCAGATTCTGGCTGGAGGTGGACTTTATCATCCGCCTAGGCCGAGTGCAATGCAGCATGTGTACGTTACTGAAGTGAATGTGTGATTTGCAGGCACCCGCAGGCCATCGTGTGTTGATTACTGCAGTACCGCAGCTGCTGGTTCATTGTTTTCTCAGCACCTCTCACTGTAATCTGATGCGACTCAGGTAGTCTGATATGAAACAGGTGACCGAAGCAAACTTTTGCTTCCTAACTGCACACAATTGTGTAATAAGATCTATGGTAAGCCAGGTTTTCTGGATCAGGTCTGTTCTTTAGCGATCTCTGTGATGCAAGCTTCATAATCACAGTGTGGTGACCAAGTAAAGGCGCCTGGGCAGACAGGGTTCAAAGACAGTTTATGAGAATTGGGAGACTCTAGTTTATACACTGGCGCTGTGTCAAAATAAATACCAGCTGTGATTTGTACCTGATACAAAGAAAAGTAAACTGGTATTTTCTCACTGTTCCAAGATCAGGACTGCTGTGTGTCCAGCATACAGATCTTCAGAGACCTGCATTCAATTTTGTAGTGAACCCAAGGGAAAAATAAATTTATGAGATAAACAATTGTATCTATCCTCCTATGCCTAAAAATGACTTTTTTTTTTATAGAGATCATATGGTCTTATTTTGTGTTGAAACATTTGCAAAGTAGATTTAATGTTCTCTCTGCTCAACTGCAGTCTTTCAAGAGTTGCAGAGCTGAAATAGATGAACGTTGTCCTTCTTTTTTTGTTTTTTTTATCTGTACCCTGCACTCAGGAGTTGCTCTCTGACAGTAAAGTGTTTTATGGCTGTAATTCCTTATCAGTGAATGGTTACACTATAATCCAACAAGGGTCAGACGAGTGTAGCTGTCACTTGCATACCTGACGATTACTACTTTTAAGCAAAAAAAATGGAACAAACGCTTCCTGGTTAATAATGTGTGTGGCACTGTACATACACTTTTGTCTCATCATTTCACATGTAATCTTGGATACACTTAAGCTGCCTATGAGGGTAAAAGCCATAGAGTATGGCTTATTGGTAATGAAACAAATAGGCAAATGTAGTTTAAATTTTAACTGCAGCTCATTACTGTTTATGATCATAAGTATTTAAGGTAGATTGATTGTTGTCCAAAACCATTGTTCCTGATCGCTTCAGGTGACTGTTTAAAAATGATTGGTATACAGACAGTGCTCAGCATTCTCCTGGACAGTCTGTTCTATTCTATGGACAGGGGAAGGGGATGACGAGAGTGGGCAGCACTCTGCATACAGCATAACAATAGTCAGCCAAAGATTTCCAGCTATAGCCAATCACTGAAGTGGAGACTGCTGATGTCAGAGGACACCCGTACACACAATAGATTTTTGTCTAGAATGATTACCAGCTACCATAGCATCTATAAACGTTAACGCCTCATTAGTTGAAATCAGAACTAAAGTTTTCAAATAGACTTGCTCTACATGGGGACATTATTTTCTGAGGGAATGAAAATCTGTTCACAAGCTTTGCCACAGAAAATCTCCTTCCAGTATTGTTTTACATGCCCAGCAACTGTATATGACCCTGATATCAGCTGGGAACCATTAGATCACAGTAACATTACCATCTTGTTATAGGCAATTACCACCAATAGCTTTTTGGGCAATATCGAAACGCTGTCATTATAAAATGTAAGTAAATGACAATCTTTCTAATGCTCGGGTCCCCAAATTAAATCTGTGCCAGGGCACTATATGCATGGAGTTTGTATATTCACCTCCTGCTTCCTTCGGTTACCTCTCTCATCCCAAAAAAACACACTGATTAGTTTGAGTTCCTTCTAAATATTTGTCATACACTGTTAGAGACATTGGGCTGATTATAGTAGGGATTAGGACCTGTACACCTGCTAGATGAAACTGTAAGGGGGCAGCCAATAAAGAATTCCTCTGGTGAGAATCTAGCGTAAATCTATCTAGTGCATGGGAGCCCCTCAACATCACATAAAAATCTGGCATGGGAGAACTATACCGATGCGCAACCTTTGAGTGTATTGTTCTCCCCGGTCGCCCTGCCCGTAGAACGCCACTCCGTCGTGTGGCGTGCGTCACCCCTTCACCCCCCTTCCATAGTAACTGATGCGTGACTGGCCTGTACAACCTTGGCCACAAACATTCACCTGAGATAAAGGGCCTGATTCACAAAGCGGTGCAAAGTGTTTGCACGCCTGTGAAAAGCCCTTTATCACACCTAAACTCAGTTTAGGCGTGATAAAATGAAACTCGCGCGAAATTCCTGCGCGCAATTGCCTATTAGACCCTATGGGCGCTGATTGCACGCGCAAACCTTTGCCCGTGGGACTTTGTGCGCGATAAAGAGCACAAAGCGGGGCTAACTCAGCGGTGCAAAGGTTATCACGCCTAAAGTCTTTTAGGCGTGATAACTGAGTTATCACCACTTTGTGAATCAGGCCCATAGAGTTCCAATCGCTGTGAGTGAAAGTACTAGTGTATGTGTGCATGAGGCGTAAGACTGACAGCTCCTCTGAGGGACTGTTATGCTGCCCATACACTGAGATTTTCCTTGGCAGATTCAATCACTGGGATTTAATCTGCCGAAGATTGATGCCCCAAAATGCTGCCTGTTTTCAATTTCAAGTGAGTTTAAGGGCACCAGCTTGAGGAGCGGCGGTGCTAGGCCTGAACAATAAATTGAATTTAAACCAAAATCACTATCACCAATATCACAATTTTGGAATCGTCAAAGCGCCGATTATCGCGATGTCCTTTCCGCATGGGGAAGCTTGAAGAAGCAGCTTCAAACTCCCATCCCCAAGTCTTGGCGCTTGTGGCTCGCAGCATCGGATATACCTTCCGCACTACTCCAATGCTGGCCGTTTGCCAGCTCTTGTGCACGGCATACTTCCAGGTTCCGTATGTCACGTGACATACAGTTAGTATGCCATGCATTAGAGCCTGCAGGAGGCGAAGTGGATAGACAAGCATCGCTGGACTCCTGCTGGAAGGTATGTACAGCACTGCTGCAGCTTGGGGAACAGAGGAGGCACAAAGAGAAACAGGGGGACAGAGGCACAGAGGGGAAACAAAGCTTCATTTGGAAATCGTGAATTCAAATCACAATTTTAGATAGAAATCGCTCAATTCAATTTTTTTGTTAAAATCTTTCAGGCCTAGGCGGTGCTATTTGTTTTAAATAGATTTTGTGAAATTGATGTGCAGTGTGTGGCAGTAATAGATCCTCTGCAGGGCTTTAGAAAGTCTATAGATGTCACTTAAAGGAATACTATCGATACCCAAGTGTTCTAAAATTACAATGTACAAATAATGTCTAAGTAGCTGTGTAAACATTTTCCTACTTTTCATGTTAAATAATAATGCAAAAGCTTTAACTTATTGAGAGTAGGGTTTAGCTATATTGGGATAAATCAATTGCAGAAGGGGTGTCTGCTTCAATGCAAAGCCAGTGATGCATATCAGACTACAGAGTATTTTTCTCAGAAAGCAAAAACTGTATGAAAAGCTGTGACAAAAGCTGTGAGCGTTCTCTCTCTCTCTCTCTCTCTCTCTCTCTCTCTCTCTCTCTCACACACACACACACACACACACACACACACACACACACACACACACACACACACACACACACACACACACACACACACACACACACACACACACACACACACACACACACACACACACACACACACACACACACACACACACACACACACACACACACACACAGAGTTACACACAGGGTTAACTGATCAAGTGTGAGGGGAATTTCCCCTCTCCTCATGGCTCATTCTGCCATCAGTTTTGGCATCACTAAAGCTGGACAGTATTTTGATAACCGTAAACAAAGAGGTTGCCAGTGAAATGTATATACCAGTACTTAGCGGCACTTCCCAAACAATTTTTATTTCCATTGAGAAAAATATGTAGATCGATAGTGTTCGTTTAGGCTAGTTACACACCGGGACGTTGCTTTATAGTGGACGTTATGGTCGCATAACGTCCCCTAACGCAACGCCTGCCGGTTTTGGTAGAGGACGTTGAGTGAGCCGCGTTAAGCGGCTCTTTCCGCATTATAGCAGTGAGAGTGGCGCTGATTGGCTGGCGGGACCACGTGATGCGGAGTGAAACACTCAGCATCACGTGGTACCGCCAGCCAATCAGCGGCCAAGTGCAGTGCATATTGAGTAGCCATGTGCGTGGCTACGTAGCGGCCTCTCCCCGCCTTCTCTCCTCCCCTTCTCTCCTCCCCAACACTGAGCATGTGCAAACAGTCTAACGCGGCTTAAGCCGCTGGAACGCTATAGTATGCTGCACGTCCTGAAGAACGTGCAGCGTTACATGTAACGCAACGTGGGCAGTGTGAACAGCCCCATTGACTTTGTATTGCTGTGAGTTGGGGAGCGTTACAGGCTGCACTAACGTGCGCCTATAACGTCTCACTGTGTGGAAGCAGCCTTAAGCCAGCTATACACTGGCAGACTTTCTCCTGACATGCCAGAGATAGATCCCTCTCTCTGGTCAGATGTCAATCTTTTAGGCATGTCTGGAGAAAGTCTGCCAGTGTATGGCAGGGTTAAGTGACACATCTATAGTCTTTCTAAAGGCTTGCAGAAGATAGCGCTGTATAAGCTAGTAATCACATTTTCACTGCTCCTTTGATTTTCATTCTACTTTAATAAATTGACCTCTGAAAACTTGTTCAAGGGACCTGTGGCGGGAATGCACGAGATTCGCTGGCAGGACAGCTGAGTGAGGGTGGACAGGAAGCTCCATGGGGTGCACTGGTATGATGAGTCCTCTCTTGCATTGTTAGTTTCTGCACCTTTGTTGGGATTGGGGGACTGTGATGTGGATGATGCAAGTGGTAAATGGCACAACACACTTCAGTGTCGGATTCTGCGTTACTCATCCAATAATGGCTAACAGGATACTTGAGCTGCTGTTTGCACAGCTTGTTCCCAAACCGGTTCCCATTCTCTGTTTTCCTTCTCACTGTACTTAATATTTAGGGTGTGGGGCCACAAGATATATGATCTAAGTAAGGAAACGGCTAGTACTGCTATAAAGGGAAACGGCCCCCTGAAATGAAAACTGTGCCCTAGTCTAGTCGTCCATTTTTAGAGCCCCCTTTTAGGGCCCATTCACACTTGCCGTTCGCAAAATGCTAGCGCTTTTGCCAGCGTTTTGCTATGGCGACTTTGCGCAATTAACACAAAAAAGCGCCATTCACACTTTAGCACTAAACGTAAATGCCAGGAAAGCGGCTGAAAATGGTGCAGGCTACACGTTTATGTTTCACGATTTGCCTGAAAATGGTGCAGGCTACTCGTTTATGTTTCACGATTTGCGGCGATTAGCGCAAATCGCCCAAGTAAGAGCGTTCCCATAGGGTATAATAGCATTAGCGCTTTCAAAAGCGCTAGTGTTTGAGCATTTTGCCAAAATAGCCGGCAAAACGCTCAAGGCCCTTACACTTACTGCATCGCTTCCATCTAACGCACTCCATCGCAATGGCCATTAACCCTTTAGCAACCGATTTATTTAGAGGCTTGCAAGTGCTTTAGGCCAATTTATTTTAGCACATTTTTATATTTTTTTTGTTACATTTCCTTGCTTCTAATTAGTACTGCTGTAGTGTTTATTTGTGGCCACTTGTCACTAGGGGGCAGTGTGAGACAAAACAGAGGGCTTCTGCTTCCAGTTTCTATGTTTTCTGCTAGTAGAGAGAGATCAGAGCATTCCAATAATTTACGGCACAAGGAGTTCTCCCTACTGAGGTCAAAAGCAGTGCACTTGTCTCAGACGAGATAACTCTATTGAAGCTGCTATTGAGTTAATCAGTGGAACATGACATAGTGTGATGCAATGAAAGTGCTGCAGCTAACGCATTATCATGCACTGCTCGCTGCAATGGAAGCAATTAAAGTCAATGGTAACGTGCAAATTTCGAATATTTTTTTTTTTTTTTTATGACACTTTTGTGGTGTGGTAGCCATTTTGCCATGTGCAAATCGCAGCACAGCAAGTGTAAAAGTACACTTTCTAATCATGTTGCAAAGCGTACATTGCAGGTAGATGAAATGGTGATCACATCATAGCAGGCAATTTGAAATTAAACCGTTTGCATTTTTCATCGTTGGTAATGTTAGTTGTCTATCTACATAATTGATGCAGCATGTGGAAATAATCACACAAGTGACTTGTGCGCGGACTTTAGAGCTGACATCAGAGTTGGAGATTCTTCTTCTGCAAAGAGCAGATCACATGACCACACCCCTTCCTCCCTCTGCTCTGTTATGTGGGGCTCACGGAGGAAGTGAGCTGTGAGAAAGACTGGCTGGTAACCACCGAACCTTGTGTGGTTGATTAGGGGTTATGAGACTGTGACGGCTCGCATACTGCTGTTCAATCCCGCCAGGTTGCATCTGACATTTACACAGGAAGACAGCATTACAAACCCAGCAAAGCAAGTAATAAAAGAATATATTGTGCAAAAATGGTTTGTTCGCAATGCACATTGCAAATATGATAGATTGCACACAATTTGCATTTTAAAAACATGAGTGGGAACTAGGACTTTAAAGCGTGCCCGAGGCAAACCTTGGGTCAAAAAAATGATACTTGCCTAAGAAGGAAGTCTCTGGATCCTGTAGAGGCTTCCCGAGCTGTCCTCCGGGCCACCATTGCCACTCGTGGACCGCTAAAAGGAGAGGCATAAGAGATTGTCGGATTTCTGATTGTGATGCCTCTTCATGCACAAGTGTGGCCATATTGCACCTTCCCGAGTCCAGCCGTGCCTGCGCAGTATGTTGCGCTACTACACAGGTACAGCCATACAGGTGCATGAATAGGGGTGCTTTGTGGATTTCAGCAGGGTCTCCAGCAGCCGTGGCGGTCTGGAGAAGAGTAGGGAAGCCTCTGGCAGATTAAGAGGCTTCCCTCTTCTTAGGCAAGTATCAGTTTTTTTGGACCTAGGGCTCGCTTTAACCTCCTTGGCGGTAATCCCGAGTCAGGCTTGGTGGTGGAAAAAAGAAGTCAGGAGCGGTAATCCTGACCCTGACTCGGGGTAGCCGCTGGTAGGTATGTGCAGAGCCTGCAGTGAAATGGGCGTTTCAACTCTCCTCCCCCCGGGATGCAGACGCTTGCAGACATTCTCCTTCTGGTCCTCGGAGGCTCTGGATTTCACTATAGGGATACAGGGCCACCCGGAGGACGAACTGAGAATTGCAGCACTGGATCCGAGGGAGGTAAGTGCAGGGGCAGCCGCGGATCTCACTGCAGTATGATTTCTTCCTGTTTTAGGGTCTCAAACATATTAAACAATTGCACTGCTTTTAGACTCTAAAATCCAGAAATAATCATACCGCCAGGGAAGTTAAATGAATGAAACGCACAAACCTTGCGGGATGAGTACAGGTGTGTGCATAGCTTTCAGCACAACCCAGCAGGAAGCCGGACGCTAGTAATGTGTGCAGTACCTCGTCAGCACATGGAGTGGCAGGATTGTTTCCCACACATGCATTACCTATATTGTCTGTCAATAAAGAAAAGAATAACAGAGCACATTTGGTATTTGTTTGCTGCAGTCACAGCAGTAATCAGAGGATTTTGACCTGCTGTAGGCCCTCATAAAAACTACTGTTATCTTTATTGCTTATAAACAGAAGAGATAAGAGCGGTGATTGGCAATTGCTACCTACCAGACTGCTCTAGAACTTTGCTAAGTCCACTTTAATGAACGTGGCCTTCTCATTGGGATAATGCTTCACACGTGTTAATAAAATACATATTAGACTGGGGGCAGCCATGTCTGATGATTGCACAAGAGGGTTGTCGTTACCTGATCAGACATCACAGACTTTGTTCTGACACCTGTCTCTTATGATAGCCAGCAAAGTTCTATCTGTACTTCAGCTTCTTGCATGATTTTTCCTTTAACCCTATGCTTCCATTAAAGCAGGAAGTAGACAGACTGCAGATTTATTGCAACATTTGTATCAGCTGTAAGGGCTGGAACCCACAGGAGCGCTTTTGGCAGCGTTTTGGCAGCACTGCGATACGCTAGCAGTTTGCCAAAACGCTGGGCTAATGTTAATGGATGGGGCAACTTCCACAGGAGCGTTTGCGTTTCTCAGAAACGCAAACGCAGGACCTGCAGCATTTTGGGAGCGTTAGCGCTTCAATGTAAAGTATTGAACCGCTAGCGGAAACGCTCAGCAAAACCTAAACTGAGCGGTTTTGCTAGCGTTTTGCGGTTCAGCACACTGTAACAAAATGAAAAATAATTCACAGGACCAATCAGGATAAAAACGCAAAACGCTAGGCACCCGCTGGGGAAAAAATACAATGTTGCAAAACACGACCAAAAACGCGCATGAATCCGCTTGCAAACCGCTCAGACAAAACGCTAGCGGTTGCGTTTTGCGTTTGCGGTTTTCAGTGGGTTCCAGGCCTAACAAAGAAATTTTTCTTTAAAGGTTATTATGGTGTTGCGTATCTTTTAGAGCTGAGAGGAAGTTCTTAGTTCAGGTCCTCTTTAAAGAGAATCAGAGATGAAGCACCCTCATGTATTTTACCATATATATCAGTGGGAACATTAGAGAAAACACCTACCCTGCTTTCTATTTCATTATTTACTGTTGAGATTGCTTCTCATCACCCCTGATAAAATCCCCGACTGAGCATTCAGTCTGGCTTTGTTCAGGAATCTTTATAGCTGAGTCGGTCTTCTGTGCTGTCTTTTCAAGCCCAAGCCTGCCCCCTTGTGGCTCTGCTCAGGAATCATTATAGCACAGCCAGACTGAATGCTCAGTCGGGGATTTGATCTGGGCTGATAAGAAGCAATCTGAACAGTAAATAATGAAACAGACAGCAGGGTTGGTGTTTTCTCTAATGTTCCCACTGATATATATATATATGGTAAAATACATGAGGATACTTCGTCTCTGGTTTACTTTAAGTGAAACAAAAAAGCAGTTTCACTTACCTTGGGCTTCTTCCAGCCCCCCTGCAGTTATCCTTTGCCCACGCTATCCTTCCACCACCCCTTCAAAGCTAACCAGTCGTAGTCAGTTGAAGGCTACTGTGCAGGGTGAGGCATGCACCCTGATTGGTTCTGTGCAGTCTAATGGCATGCCGCACCCCATCACACTGCATGCAGTGCATTACCGCTAAACGCTAGTTTTAACAGCGATCGTGAAGCTACTTTTTATTGACTGAATGTGTACATAACATGTGGTGCGACTTTTCAGTTGCATCTGTTCACAGCGTGCAAACGCTTACTGATGCTTTAGACAAATACGAACAGATGTAAAGCATTTTCCTTATGCGTGCGCTATACAATACACTTCCATACAAGCGTTAGTGCGAGCTGCAGCTAGTGTACTCTGCCTGCAGATAGGGGCATATATTCAGTATTAAACTGTGCCTTGCTAATCCTGATGTTTAGCAATAGTCTTTTGCTCAATTCTGCAGGAAAAATCAATTTAAAAAAAAAATTAAAAAATCTGTAGCAGTCAGCTTTTTTTGCCTTGCGAAATAGAACAGTGGCTTAGAATAATTATGCTGCGGTTAGAGGGACAGCAGGCTCTGGGAAGTCACCAAGGACAGTGGCAGATGTGACAGACATATTTATGTAGCCAACTGTGTATTCATATGACCCCCGATTGGTCAGCTGGCATCTGCCTGAGTGATTGTGTAACGTGAGTTCTAGAACCAGTCATAAGGGACCTCCAGGCCCGTCCCCAGCCTCTCCGTGTTCCGATGTTATGGAAGCCTCATCTGAAAGTGTACGTGACACTGGGGCGACCTTGTGTAGTCTGGGGGGGGGGGTCCTCGGGAGCAATGCAGGACTCTGTTGGGGGGGAGTGGTGACTGTATTACTAATAGGACATCCTGCTGCTTGTGTGTACTTCATGCATTTCCTGCTGCTGTATATGGACTGTCTGATTAACTGTCCTCTCTCCAGTCCCCCCACCTCTTCTGGAGGTCTGAGAGGGGAACCTGCACAGCTTATATCCACCGCTCAGCCACAGCATTAAAACCCACTGACAGGCCAAGTGAATAACACTGATTATCTCATAACAATGGCAGTTGTTAAAGAGGCACTGTAGTAATAACGCAATGAATAAAACTATGAATGTTTGATTATTGTAAAATCTCTCCTGTCTCTGGTTTACATCCTGAAAGCGATCAAAGACGGCGATTATCTTAAAGAGAAACTCCAGTGAAAATAATGTAAAAAAAGTGCTTCATTTTTACAATAATTATGTATAAATGATTTAGTCAGTGTTTGCCCATTCTAAAATCTTTTAAATCCCTGAATTACATTCTGACATTTATCACATGGTGACATTTTTACTGCTGGCAGGTGATGTAGCTGCTGCTTGCTTTTTTGGCAGTTGGAAACAGCTATTTCCCACAATGCAACAAGGTTCACAGACAGGAAACTGCCAGGACCATGGTCCTGACATCACACTGTAGGAGGGGTTTCACCACAATATCAGCCATACAGACCCCCCTGATGGTCTGTTTGTGAAAAGAATAGATTTCTCATGTAAAAGGGGGTATCGGCTACTGATTGGGATGAAGTTCAATTCTTGGTCACGGTTTCACTTTAAGCCCTGTCAGGTCAGACAGCAAAACAGCGCAGGGAGATTTTGGGGGTACCATGCGCCACCATAGGCTGTAAAGTGAATTACGGCTATAGCGACACTTGGGCTGTAATTTGGGCGCTGTAAAAAAAGAAAAGAAAAAAAAACAGAGCCCAAATTGCAGCGTAATGCTGGCAGCGGAATTTTGTCTTTCCCCCAGAGTCCACGGCGGCCCTGAGGGGGAGTAATTAAAGCCCTCGGACTTGAACAGGAACAGGGTGAGACGTTTTTCGACCTTTGCCCTGCGCCCAAATTTCTTGGTTCTGTTTTTGCATGAATGCCTGTCAGGTGCATCTCTGCAGAATGTTTGTTTACTGAGAGTTCCAAAGCCATTGCAAATAACACCTGGGCCTATATGCAATTTCCATTGTTTTTTTTCTCTTGATTTCTCCTAGGAGATATTTTTTCATCTTCTTTTAAATAATTTTTAAGTTATTTCCTGCTTGCTGGTGGTTTAAAAGCATATTATTAACAAGGTGTGAACATATCACCTTGGAGTAAAAAATTATTGACTATGGGCCCTGGTCTCTCAGAATGCTTTGGCAGGAGAATTCCGCATAGCTAAACACTAAGCACAAGTTGTAATCCAATCCCTCAGCTGGTACGTCACTGGTCCTCACGCCTGAAATGTACCAGTGACGGCACTGAGTTATAGACTCTAAACACTGTGGAGCGCACAATCTCCATCTGAGACGAACGGGACTCAACCAGCGTTTCCCGCCCCGACATCACCGCGCAACAGCCGCCTCTCTTCCTACTTGTGGATCTGGCCAGAGCGAGTGGAGTGGATTGAGGCAGCGCGGAGATCCGTGATATACCTAGCCTGCAGGAGGGTAACGTATGCGCGTCCGCAGATGTTTTAGACAAGCCTATAGCCTACATTCTGGTTAATATGCAAGTTTGATAAGGAGTACTCTATGGACTTGTGGATTTCCACCTATATGCAATTTAATGACAAGCCAATCAGGACTCCATCATAGAGTGCCAGATCGGTCAACTGGTTTTAATGGTGTATTTGCACTGGACATTGGTTGGATATTATCTGCTACAATTGAAACACCAATATTATTTTTTTTTATTCTCTACTGGGATCCCTTTTTTGAGAATTTTTTTTTGTGGGCTATCTCACTGGAGTGAGTTTGAGTGGAGTGAGTGTCTGCGTATGGATGTGATTTTAAAGGGGAAGGTGCTATATTTATTTTAGCCTAGAATCAGGAATTATACTGTGTTTTATATTTTGGATCAATAAAAAGTATTCTCTTTTTAAGCGCTGTGGACATATATTTTCTAGATAATTATTAATGTGCTTGAGGATCACCTAGTCCAACTAGCTGCTGACACCCCTTTTTGGCGCGATTTCCTCTATCTACTCAAGGATTTAGCCTAAACTGTGGGCAAAAGACATGGCTACCGCCAGGAACAGAATTCTCTTCATTTACTTTATAACATTCACTGAAATCAAACCATGGACAGTGCAATACATGTGTTATGTAAGTAGATCAAGTATTTATCTACTTATATATGTGTTTTTTTCCCTGGCATAGTATGGCTAATCCTCCTGCTTTAAGGGATGGTATATATTAGGCAGCAAGTGAACAGTCAGTTCTTCAAGGTGATAGGTGGGAAGTGAGGACAATTGTACAAGTAGAACTGTCTGAGCAACTTCGACAAGGCCCGCATTCTGATGGCTAGCCAACTAGATCAGAGCATCTGTTTGTGATCACTAGGTTACAGATTTCCCAGCAAGCTCGTGGTGAACCAGAACTTGTAAGAGTGCGTAAGGGGCTAAAAAGGACCAAAACCTGAATAATCGCAAATACCCTCTCTTTTAAGAAAGCGAATTTTGGTTTTGTGATCACGGTGATTGACTCACAGCAGTGTTCTCCCCATAATTTCCAGCTGGGTGGCATGAAAAAGTAGCCGGGTGGGGCGCAATGAGAGAATGCAGGGCCGACGCTTCTCTGCGCAACTCTGCTTACAGAATAGGAGGAGGTGAGCCAATGACAGCTCACCAAAACTAGCGGGGTGGAGCACCTGGCTAAAAGAGCCTGGGGAGAACACTGCACAGTGATCACAGGGTCAGGAGCCATTTAAAGAGACACTGAAGCCGGAAAAAAATTATATTATAATTTGTATGTGTAGTACAGCTAAGAAATAAAACATTAATATCAGATACATCAGTCTAATTGTTTCCAGTACAGGAAGAGCTAAGAAACTCCAGTTGTTATCTCTATGCAAACAAGCCATTAAGCTCTCCGACTTGGAGAGGGCTGTTATCTGACTTTTATTATCTCAACTGTAAGTAAGTTGTTTACTTTTCCTTTGCTAGAGGAGAGGTTATTACTTCACAGACTGCTCTGAAAGACTCATTTTGAATGCTGAGTGTTGTGTAATCTGCACATATTATAGAATAATGCAATGTTAGAAAAAACACTATATACCTGAAAATAAAAGTATGAGAATATTTTCTTTGCTGCTAATCTTCTAGTAATTATTCATAGTACACAACCAATTCACTATATCATATATTTTTTTTCGCTTCAGTGTCTCTTTAAAATGTGCTCTTCACCTACAAGCTCAGCTATCGTTAAAAAGTTTGATCATGCCACGTGTACTAAAGAATACGCAGCCACAAATGCGGCATAGCTTTTTATTATAGGAAGTCCTGATGAAGGAGTTAAGCCAACATTTTAGCTGATCCTTGTATACAAGTGCAGAACACATAATATCTTCAGGAAAAAGAAATCTCCTTGTTGAAATAACACTTTGTCAGTTTATTAAACACACTAGGGGTCTGATATGCAATAGCTCTCCTGGGCTCAAGATCCTAAATAAACCCAGCTTAGATTTGTTAAACAACTGTCTGCTTTTATTTGGCTGGGTCATCTCTAAAATTAGTGAGATTTGCTGGAAAGTTAGTGATTCGGAAGTGGTATGATTGCAGCCTCGTTTACATTGACCAGTGAGGCGCACTTTAATAAATTCAGGCTGTGTTTATTGAAATGAAGAGATCTCGCTGATGGTGTGATCCACGTATATGATGCCCGCTAATAGAAGAGAGTTTCTTACAGAGGTGGCAGCTTTGTGTTTATTTTGTTGCTGGCAGCAGAGTGGTCACGGCGTGTGAGTGTCCGATCGGTCACCACGGGGCTGTGCGTTCTGACAGCTCAGCGGTTTTTTTTTTTGTTTTTTTTTTATTTCACAGTGTGATCTGTTGCTATGGCGATCTCACATGTGGGTGATAGATGGGGGAGATGTTCTGCAGATAGCTGAGCTTGTTACATCAGATCGTTGTCATGTTACTTGGTACCCACTCTGTCTCCGCAGCTAAGGGAGAGGGATGGGTTTAAAGGGAACCTGTCCTTTTGCTCAGTACTGGAAGATGTTTAGGGGGAATGTGGAAAACATTTAGGGGAAATTTTCCGTGATTTAGTTGAGTGCTTGTGGCATCACACATGAAGTTTCATGCCTTGAGGAGCTTTCCCAGGTTTATAGGCTTGGAGGTGAGTATTAAAGTATACCCTGAAGTTAAAGAGGCACTCCAGTGAAAATAATGTAATAAAGTGCTTAATTTGTACAATAATTATGACTTAGTCACGTTTTTTTCCCATTGTAAAATCTTTCCTCTCCCTGATTTACATTCTGACATTTACCACACAGTGACATTTTTATTGCTGACAGGTGATGTCAGTGGAAGGAGATGCTGCTTTTTGCAGTTGTAAACAGCTGTTATTTCCCACAATGCAACAAGGCTCCCACAGTGTGATGTCATTACCTCAGTGCTGTGAGACGCCGACATCATTTGTGGGAGGGGTTTCACCACAATATCAGCCATACAGAGCCCCCTGATGTTCAGTTTGAGAAAAGGATTAGATTTCTCATTGGAAATGGGGTATCCGCTACTGATTGGGATGAAGTTCAATTCTTGGTTACGGTTTCTTTAAAGGGATATGGAGGCTGCCATATTTATTTCCTTTAAAACAATTCAGATTGCCTGGCAGTCTTGCTGATCCTCTGCCTCTAATACTCTAAGGTCCATTCCACACTTTTTCAGCATGTTTTCAGGGTGACTCAAAAGCAATGAAAGTCTTTGGGACATTTCATACCGTGTGTATTTGAGGTCAACATAGGGAATGCATCTGCGATGACACACGCTGACCAGAAGCCATGTAAGCAGACACCAATTTTATCTGGCTCTGCGACGGAACATATTGCTTGCAATACGTATTTCTGCTACAGGAATTGAGCAGTAGAGCGCCTCATTTATGGTGTGTTTTGGCGCCAAGAATTACATTAACGCAGGTATCTATGAAGATCGTTTTTTAGCAGTGTGATCGCACTGCAATGAAAACGCTGGTTGTCGATGTGAAACCGGCCTTAAGGTGGCTATAGATCTAGCGATTTTGTGGCCGATCGACTATTTGATTTGATAATTATTATGAAAATCAAATGAAAATTGGTGCTACAACAAGCATGCCTGATTGATATTGGTATGTAGCCCTGCCTTCCCAGTGATATTTAGCCTAGCTCCGCTCCAAGCCGGTCTCCTGAAGTCCCCTCCCTAGGAAGTACACTTTAGCATTGATTATGGTATTTGCAAGGGACTTCTTGTTTTGAAATTGTTCCTGTGAAATGACTGGTGAATGGTGCCAATTGCCTGACTGCCGTGCTGATCATGTGCCTCCAAAGCTTGTGCTGCGCTTTGTACACATACTAGATCCTTATCAACCAGTTGTCAATTGAAACTGTGTTCCGTGGATGAATTGATTGGATTTTGAGTACAGGGCCACATTAATGGTGCAATTTCTAGCAAACCATCTTATTTTCATTAAGATATTGTATATAGTTGATCCACAACATTAACCCTTTCCAATCCTGTGAGATTACGCTTGACATTTTCCAGTTCAGGCTTCATGACACGGCCTGACCTAGGATAACATGGCTGCCACTAGGGGAGCTGTTGCTGTATGTAGTCAAGCAGAGTGAAGGCCCCTTTAAAAGTGGATCCGAGATGAACTTTTACTCGTTGCATAATTGTGTTCCTTTCCTATTGTTTATAGGGAATTCCTCAAGCCAAATACTTTTTTGTTTTTGTTTTAATACTCTAATTCCCTATAAACTAAACAAGCCACGCCCAGAAGTTTTCAGAGAGCCAAGGCACTTTCAGACAGTAGCAAAGGCTCATGGGAGCTCCGTAAAAAAAAAATATTATGAAAATGAGCGGCGCCCTCTGGCGGTAATGGACGAGCGGAGCTCATCATTACCGCCAAGGAGGTTAAGGCACTCCTATCCAGGTAAAATTAGCACTGCCGCTGACTGCCTGCATAATATTTGTGCCGGGAGTCAGGCAATTAATGCTCCTCTTCCCTCATGCAGACACTTGTTATTGGCAGTCTAAGTCTCCCGGCTTCTGTGCTGTGCTGGAGATCTTCTCAGCAGCTCGTTGTGATAAATATTTGCTCCATAACGTTTTCATCTCCAGTCCCTAAGCCTGTTTGTTTACACAAGACTAACGTCGCTAGCGTCACTCACCCGGCCCCTGGCAGTGCGATCGCTGGAGCTTGGCCTAGCCTTGGCGCTCTAAACACCAGGAATTTTATTACCACCCTGCATAAATTACATTTAATGGTGTCTAGAAAGCGCCTCTTAAAGGGAACTCCTATGTGTACAGTATAGTAATAGCCTCAATCTACCCCCCCCCCCCCCCCACCCACCCAAAATGCATACATGGAAGCTGTAATCCAACTGCTCTGGATTTATGACTAGCTTTTCAGCGACATCCTATGTAATATTTAAAGCTATAGGCTTGCTTGCCTGGCTTACAGGGGCGAAAAGATAATTTGCATATTTAGTGGTGCATTGTGGGTAACCACAAATGTTCAATTATAGCTGAATTATTGCAAGTTTACTTCTGTTTTAAGAAGGTAAATTTCACCATCCTTTACAATAAAACCCTAACTGTCCCTGCGTCCGTGGTTTTAGGCTACTGCGCATGTGTAGCCGTTGGGACAGGAGGAGGACGGGGCCAGGGACAGACGGGTGCGCGCATGTGCACTGACATGCGGCGGTGAGAAAGATCTACAGCCCGTTTTTGAACGGGCGTGGGTCTACTAGTAAAGGAATAGTTTACTACTTTACCCCCCTGGTCCTGAAGTGATGTATTATGGGAGTAAACCTGGTCATACACATACAGATTTCCACCCAATGTTCCAAAATGATTGATTCCTCTCAGGAAAAGCACGTAGATCTTTAATAGATTCCAGCAAGGAATTTACTGAAAATCCATTGAACCACAGCGTTGCACTGTTCGATGCGGTGCGACGATATGGGTCATCAATCTACCGCTGCTCCTGCCCTGCACCCAATTGACGTAGATTTTCTGTCCTGTTTAATTGATAATTTTGATAAAAAAATCAATTGAGCATTTTTTTTTTATGACATTGATTCCCATCCGATTTGATCAGAGTGATGCAGGGAATCGAGCAGGAAAATCGATGTGTTTATGGGCACCTTAATTTCCTACTCACATGCACTTGCAGACACCTTCTGCGTTCGGAAGGCGAAACTGTACTTGACACTTAACTCTGAGGTTTAGTCTGGAACTTGACCTGCTTGCTTGTTTTTGTTTTATTTTCAGTTTTCCATTCTTCAGCTGCTGTCTGGCTGGAAGCCATGATGAAGGCCGTCTGTTGTATTGCCTGAGCTCAGTGCCTCTAAAGCAGACTCAATCACGTGAGGGGCCAAAATCTGCAGCGTAGTCTAAGTCCCCTGCCAAATAGTTTTTTAAGATTGTACATTTATTGAACAATCTCAAAGGACGTGATGTAGCTACTGTATAGCGACTGTGGCTGGCCTGCTCCTTCCCCCTTGTGCAGAGTAGCGCAGTGGAGCAATTTAATATTTACCTGCTCTAGTACTACTTGGGGTCTTCATGAGCCTCCTGACAGCCACATGCTCTATGCTGCATACCTCCTGAGGCATGTCACATGATCGGTAGAAGGAAGTATGCCACTGCCAGGAAGAACAGCGTGCCACTGCCAGGAAGAACAGGAGAGACTGTATCACTGGAGCAGGCAAATATTACACTGCTCTGCTGCACTACTCTTCTATGTGGAGAGATGGTGTTGGGGGGGGGGGGGGGGGGATCGGGGCGGCGGAGTGAAGGTGTGTATAGGGATTTCTAGTTGCCGGGGGGGGGGGGGGGGGGGATTAACTCATGGATAAAATCTAATTTGGAATTCACTAAGGTGTTATAGATTTTATCGATAAAACATTCAAGAAATATATAACACCTTAGTGAATTCCAAATTAGACTTTACTCATGAGGTAAATTATCAAATGTTTAAAGTGAGTGTTTACCATTTAAAAAATAAAAAAAGTCAAATACTCCCCTAAGGAGAGGGAAGGCTCTGGGTCCTAATGAGCCTTCCCTCTCCTCCCCCGGTCCCGCGCAGGATCCCCCGTGGTAGTATTCGACCAGTTCGGTCAAATACTGCCACTTCTGCATGCCGAAGGGAGCTTTCGGGAGCACTCGGGCTCCCGAAGACGGGCCGCTCCATACTACGCATGCGCGAGCGCCCTCTATGACGCACTCGCGCGTACGTAGTATGGAGCAGCCGGTCTTCAGAAGCCCGAGTGCTCCCGAAGACCTCCGAAGTCCCTGCGGCGGCGGACGCGAACGGGGGAGCCAGCGCAGCACCGAGGGCACTGGGAGAGGAGAGGGAAGGCTCATTAGGACCGAGCCTTCCCTCTCCTTAGGTGAGTATGTGACTCTTATTTTTAATGTGGTACCCACTGGCTTTAAGTGTTTGATAAAGCTTAGTGAATTGAGGCCAGTGTGTTGTATTTCTTTTGCTGCTTACAAAGGTGTGCATTGGAAGCTCTCGAGGGCCACATAAAAAGGCAAGGAAAGCCGCATTCAGCTCGCGGACCTTGTGTTTGCCACCTGTGTTCTAAAGCCTTGTACAAACCCTACATAGATCTCGGCTGGTCGGGGTTGCCTCTGCCGAGAATACAGCATGTACATTTAGTTTGAATTTTTTGGACATCCATTTCCCACAGCATATCTGATTCGCATTCAGTTGATTTTGGATCCTTTATATATAAAGTCTGATTAGACATGTGGAATTTCCATGCAAGGGGGGTTGTGGCAGGACCGCCGGGAGATGAATACGTATATATAGGGTTGCACTACACTGACCAGTACAATGCTTGTGGTTCAATGGATGCTCTGTAGATGTCTGCTGAAATCAATTGAAATTAAGTTTGTCATGTGGTAAAGTGTGGTTTGCCTTCTTAAAACAGAAGGTACTTGCGATAATTCATCTGTGGTTACCCACAATGCACACTGCCGAAAATGCAAATTATCTCTTTATGCCCTTGAAGCCCGGCTTACATCCAGAACCGCTGGTGTATAGCAAGTCTATAGCTTTCAATTTTACAGAGCCACATCAATCCAACACGCTGACGGCCTGTTTCGGACTGTTGGTCCTCCTCAGTGCATGGTATGCAGGGCCGGTTCTAGACTTCAGCCACTCCATTCCTCTTCAGGGAGGTACACACAATACAAAAATGCTGCCCCTGAAATCTCTGCGCCTGATGCAAATGATTCACCTTGCTTCAAGATAGAACTGGCCCTGATGGTAGGGATTGATATGGCTCTATGGTATAGGGCTTAGACCAGTACAATAGAGTAACCAAGCAGCTCGGGGTGGCTCTGTAAAATGTAATCAAAGAAAATTGAAATAAAATTGATTTTCTTTCCCTTTGAATACCAAATAAATAAACATGGCAATGACAGGGCTACTTTCCAGCAGTTGTCAAGGTACCCGATGACGTTTGTGTCAGATCCATCACGTTCACCAGCTCATTCAACCCATTTATCTGCAGTTATCTGAGCAGCTACTGAAAGAACAGGATGTCCCCGCCGCCATCATTAAATATTACCCATTGCAGATGCAATCTAGCTCCACGGTACCAGCACGTCTCCGATTTGTTGGCTATAAGGTCGGCTTGTCCTCGCGTTCCTTCTTCAGTGGAGCCACATAAATCCTCAGTCGGACATCCAGGCAACATGATCTCAGGCATTGCAGCAGACTGCTTTACTGGAGGGTCCTTCCAGCCTGACAGGAACTGCACGCTGGGGAAACCATACAGTTAAATGACAGGAATAAACTTCATATTCTAGGTCAGTGATGGCTAACCTTGGCACTCCAGCTGTGACAAAACTACAAATCCCATCATGCCTCTGCCTCCCTGAGTTATGCTTACAGCTGTCAGAGTATTGCAATGCCTCATGAGACTTGTAGTTCCACCACAGCTGGAGTGCCAATGTTAGCCATCACTTTTCTAGATTACAAATGTATATTTGTAATGGGTTCTATATTTTTAAAATTATATTTTTATGTGGTGCTGGTATTTTTAACAATGCTTGAAAGAGCACATTGAATAGTTAATATCACTAAGGGCTGGTCCAGACAGGGAGACTGCGCAGCGTTTACCGCCGGGATAAACCATGTGCCGCATTCAGAAAAATGGCAAGGTTAATCAAGTCAATTCCTGGCATTTGTGCCGTGGACAATCAAGTTTTCAAGATGCTGCATGTATTGTCTAGCACCGGCTGCCTTTGCGATTGTGTCCCCCTAGGAGTTCAAGACACAGGAACGGAATGTTGAAAACTGATGCCCCCAGTCTAATGTCTCTATTATAGGCTTATTTGTGAGGTAGGCAGTTTATATACTAGTATGTGATTTGGAATGTGGGAGGGGCCTCACACATGCCCCTCTCACATGGTTATGCAAAGTCCATGCAGATAAGTGTCCTAGTTAAGATATGAACCTGTAAGTCTTAGGGCCGGTGCACATTGGCACTTGCATGACGTTTACCGCCTGCTGCAGCCTTTGTCGTTTAAGTGCTGCCCATGCAAGTAATTGGGCAGCGCTGGTACCATAGTTTACCGTCGTTTGCACAAATGTTGCGTTTTTATACCTATTTTTCGGTCGTTTCTGTCGACCATGGAAGCAACATGCTGTTGCCAGGGTCACTTACTGCAACCAAGTTCAGGCTCACGTTTGTTGTATATGCAGTTTGCTTGGAATTTATTTTAATACACAAATGTAAATGTTTGCACAAGTTCCTTTGCCAATGCTAGATGCTGCTTGCCTGAGAGAACAGTATTCTGCATGTTGTCCAAACTCCTCCCTATATCCACCATCACCCACGAGGTTGGTAAAGGGCACCAGCCATTCTTGCTTTGATCGGACATGCTGGACAATCTAGGTAAAAAAAAAATCAGGTGCGCAGCAGTAATGTATTTTGCGACTGTTGACATACATGACAGACCCCTCCCCCCCGACTGCTGTGCCCAAAGTGTAAATTGTCTCTCTTCCTCCCTCCCCTTTGATGATTGCCCCGGAGCCTCTACTATGTGGCACCAGGTGTGTATTCCCCCAGAGCCACTACCATGTGGCACCAGGTATGTGTGTTTGATGTCACATACATGCCACGTGTTACATGCGCCACAACACTTGGGGTGACGGGAGGATGCAGAGAAGCCCACGTCAGCAAAACAGATTAGAGTTTTCAGCACACGGGCACTGAAGGGATATTTTACATTTGGGGGGTGGCCAGGCAGGCATCGCTATGCTGATTCCTGATAGATTTCTGGAATTTGTCTGTGGTGTATGGGCAGGCAACAGATCTTTATGATCCAATTTGTTTAGAGAGAGATATATCTCATGTCGATCTGCGTATATATCGCTAGATGTATGGGCACCTTAAAGGGGAACTGAAGAGAGAGGTATATGGAAGTTGTCATGTTTATTTCCTTTTAGACAATACCAGTTGCCTGGCAGCCCTGCTGATCCTCTGCCTCTAATAATATTAGCCATAGCCCCTGAACAAGCATGTAACAGATCAGGTGTTTCAGTGGTTCAGACTTATAAGTCTGATCTGACAAGACTAGCTGCATGCTTGTTTCTGGTTTTAATCAGATACTACTGCAGAGAAATAGACCAACAGGGCTGCCAGGCAACTGGTATTGATTAAAAGGAAATAAACATGACAGCCTCCATATACCTCTCTCTTCAATTCCCCTTTAAAGTGGTGCTAAACTCTTGCACAGGACACAAGGAAAACATAACAGAAATGCACCCTGTATGTATTTTAGGAGTTTAGCCTGTGTAATTCCTTCTCATTTGTGTATAATCACTAGTTGTAATTTGATCCTCCCATGTGTCACATGACTGCCTATGGCAGACAAGCAGATACGCCCATTTGAAAGTAAAGGCTGTAAACAATATGTCTGCTTCCATGAATCAGGAAGTAGAAACTGTGCAGATTTATTTTAGGATTTGTATCAGGTGTAACAAAGAGATATTTTTTGTTTAAGGCTGCTTTCACAGTGGGACGTTACAGGCGCACGTTTGAGCAGCCTGTAACGCAGCCCAACTCACAGTAATGAAAAATCAATGGGCTGTTCACAGTGCCCACGTTGCGTTACATTGTAACGCTGCACGTTCAAAGAAAGTGCAGCATGCTGTGCGTTATACGCGGTTTTAGCTGCGTTAGACTGGTTGCACATGCTCAGTGCAGGAGAGGAGGAGGGGAGAGTCCGCTATTGTCCCTAGCCACATGGCTAATTAATATTCACTGCACTGTGTGAGTTGCAGTGTTTACTTCCTGGAGCGGCCACTTTGTGCGGCGATTGGCTGGCGGGACCACGTGATGCGGAGTGTTCCAATCACATGGTCTCCACAGTCTTTGGACGCATGCGCTGTTTTCGTTCTACCAGTAACGAAAACGGCGCATCAAGAGACGCATAGCGCGTCTCTATGTAGCGTCCGAGTTAAGCACCACCATGCGTTGCGTTAGGGGAAGGTTATGTGACCTTAACGTCCCCTCCAACGCAACGTCTCTGTGTGAAAGAGGCCTAAAGGTTATAATGCTTTTGTGTATCTGAGCAGAGAGGAGTTCTGAGTTCATGTCCACTCTAAGAAATTCATGCTGCAGCTGTGGACATCTGTGCTGATGGAAGTGGCTGGAGAAGGGAGTCCTGATCAGCTACTATAATAGCGATTTGTGTAGCATTAACATCCTCAGAGAGGTCTGCTACTCAATCCCACGCTGGACTGCAGGGGATAACAGTGCCCGGTGTTCTGGTATTAAAATGGAAATGCCTGCACAAAAAATGTTGCTGACATAAATTAAGAAGTACTTGTGTATATAGTCCGAACTGGTGAGCATGATGTTGAGCAGGAAAGAAGAAAAAGACAAAAGTTAAACATAGTTTCATATACAGGCTGTTCAGAGTGAAGTGGATACATTGTGTATTGTTGTCGTATACAGAGCAGTTTCCTGTCCCGCTCTGGCCCACTTCCTGCTGCGGGTGACAGATCGGATGAGGATGATGCCACCGCTAGGGTGACAGGAAGGGCAGGCCTGGCTGCTGTGCTATGTTCAGCTCCTCATGTTTATGGTGCACATTGCATCTGTACATTGCACCACTGTCTGCGTCACAGCACAGTGACAGACTGTTCCATGGTAAAGACAGATGGAAAGGTACATGGATCCTGCAGCGTGTGACTTTACTGCGTAGTTAGGGTGCTATTTCTTCAGCTGAATCAATATTCTCAAGTCACATTCTTGACAATGAGGTCAGGCTGTTGCCAGGAAACACAGAAGTCATTTGTTAGTTTAAATTTAACTTACATGCTGAACTAAGAAGAAAAAAAAAATCTTTTTGTTTAGGATGCCTGTAGTGAGAGGAATAAAGAAGATGCTGCTGACTTCATTTTAAATACTAATACAATACTAATACTTTCCTGGGCTGGATAGTGTACTGGCTCTGCTTCTGGCAGAGGACACCAGGGTTTGAATCTCAACTCTTCCTGTTGAGATTCAAGCTAGCACCTACTGAGTGAGGAGACCTTGGGCAAGAGCCTAACACTGCTTCTGCCCATAGAGTGCATCCTAGTGGCTGTAGCTCTGGCGGTTTTGAGTCCACCAGGAGAAAAGCGTAATAGAAATGTTCTGTATTGTCTTCTCTTGTCTTGCTGTTGTGCTGATTCTCTTCTTCTGATCACTCCTGTATCTCTGACTCAAAACAGGTATGCCGCTAAGTTTCCGCTGCTGAATGCTTGTTCAGTTATGTGCCTTAGACTCTGAAAACAGAGGGGGTCAGCATGACAGACTGGCATTTTTTCAATAGGCAAATACATAGTCGAGTCACTGTTACCCACTGAGTACCTCCAGTCAGGGCTGAGGAGTCTTGAGTCGAGGAGTCAGAACAATTTTTGGGTACCTGGAGTCTAAGTCTGTTGTTTCATAAACTGAGGAGTTGGGAGTCTGGAGATTTTTCACCAATGTACAGCAATTGAACAAATGCATGTGCTGCCCGCAGACTTTTTTTGTTTATATAGATGGGATATCAGCAAGATGCCAAAATGGCTACCATAGCTGTTATGGAGGGGAACATTTTTCCAGATATTGAAATGGACATGTTCATTCGTTACTGGGCTAAGAGCAGAAACATTACAGAAAGGGCAGAGTTTGGGAGCGGGTCATGGGCTGCCATAGTTGGTGAAATTTAATCTTTTTGATGACAAAACATGCTAACTATGGGACAGCATGATCCATCGATGTGAGGGGTGAACCTCTGCTGCAGGCCAAGTAGTATGCTTAGGCTTCCACTGTCTTTGAGATGGACGCTGCCATTTGTGCTGATGCAATTACCAATCCAAATCCGGGTATTTGGATACAACGTCCGGGGATCTGCTGCAGGCTTTGTTTCGTGTGTATGTGCCCCCCAATCCCTCCCCAGTACGAATTCGGTAGAAGCTTATTGATTTCTATAAACTGCAGTTTCACTTCCAGATTCCATGCAGGAAATTGTGTGAATCGCCCCTAGTGGAAATAAGGCCTAATACATCAATTCTCTATCCAGATGAACCATGGGACTTCCAAAGTGCAGCAATCCCTGTTGTGAATGAGGCTTTGAGCAGATAGCTGGTGGTGGAACCCATACTCGAGGGGTCATCGCAAAAAACATGTACCTTGCACAGGAGTAACATTGGACTTAAACCAACTGGCATAGCATTGCCATCTCTGATAAGTCATGTGTTCACCTCCGTTCCATGGCTTTTCCTGTTCCCCGGACAACCAAGTCAAGCACATCTGGGACCACCTCAGTCCACATATGAATACTGGAACCACCAGCAGCAGTCGTCGCACTGCAGTGTGCATGGCTCCAGACACCTCTAGCACCCATCCAGAATACTGAGTCACTGGCTGCCATTCATGCTGCTAGAGGTGGTAATTGTGGATATTAGCAGGCAGTCATAATAATGTGACTGGCAAGACATTTACATAACCATAGATTATTTGGGTTTTTAATCATGTTTTGTTAGTGGTGTAATCTCCTGTACAGGGGGGTATTGATGACTAGTGAGCAGAGATTTTGTAGGCTGTGGATGTCAGCAAGACCTCTACTGGTCATGCTGGTAATGCAATAATAACAACATAAGAAACTTTGTTTCATTTAATAGTAGTTCTGTACACAGTACAAGCTGCCCAGTGCCCTTGGCTGCCCTGCCACCTTCTGGTACTATAGTGTAACTACAGGAGGTTTCTATACCTCTACCACATGGCCTGTTGCTGCTGGAAGGACAGTTTAGTGAAGGGCAAAATTACTATTTCAGCTTTTCATTTGTAATTAGATGAATGCTGACTGACTAACCGGAGTATAAAGGTGTTCTGAGCAATTTCCTTACATTTATTATTATGCATTCCGATGAAGGTGGAATAGTGTAAGATTATTTTTGGCCAAGGCTGCATTACTAAAAATGCTAATTTTCTGTTTCAACATTTTACCTTGTTAAAAGCCTGGCACACTCCATGCAATTACCACTACAGATCCTATTCAAGCGAGTGATCAGATTGATCTTCAGATCTGACATGGATCAAATATATAAAAAAAAAAGTTAGTGTACACACTGATCGAGAAAGAGATCGATTTTGAGCTTGGGATTGGTCACTGGCAATCAGTAGTGTATATGTATGTATGTATGTATATATATATATATATATATATATATATATATATATATATATATATATATATATATATATATATATATATATATATATATACACATATATACATATATATATACATATACACGCTGCTGGCTTCCACACACGGCCGGCACAAAGCTGAGTCGGGAGTCTATTTCATTGGTACCTGATTACTGTGGGCCAATCACAGGGATCAGGTAGTAAAAACACAAAGGAAAAAAAGGCACTGGTTGGGCCAGAGCCTGTCGGTTCCAAGCAGTTTCAACAATACCAGTTGCCTGGCAGTCCTGCTGATCTCTTTGGCTGCAATAGTGTCTGAATCACACACTTAAAACAAGCATGTGGCTAATATTGTCAGATTTTTTTAAAAAATAACTAATTTACATGATGCTTGTTCAGGGTCTATGGCTGAAAGCATTAAAGGCAAGGGGATCAGCAGGACAGCCAGGCAACTGGTATTGCTTAAAAGGAATTTCATATGGCAGTCTCCACATCTCTCTCACTTCAGGTACCCTTTATATTGCCCGCAGAGTGATCACATTTTCAACTTTGTCTCCTTAATCGCAGTATTATCACATGACACAACAAGCACACAGAAAGTGGGATGGATTCTGCTCGGTTATCAAGGAGCACCAATTTCTCAGGATTTCAGAGATGAGCCATTTACCACTGGGCTAGTTTCAGATAGTTCCAGAGATATGCTAAAGGCAGCTCTGTATAATCTTTTCCAAGCATCTCCACGCGGGATATCAGACATGATCTGACAAACCCAGGGTGTATTATTTTGAAATGATTGTCCATGAATCATATTCAGGATTCCTGAGATATGTTTATTAATGATTGCATAATTGCACTTGTTACCAGACACTTGTACTTTGATTTGTGCACCTGAGGAAGGAGGCTAGTGTGGGGGTAATGAAATAGAATTTCAAGGTGACAGTATTGCAGCCTGCAGCTCTGGATGTTGAAGGGAAGGAAATGGCTGGTGGATGGCCTCCTGGCCAAGTACTTTTAAAAGCTGATCAGGGTTCTTCTGCAAGGGACTAGGTACTGCACTAGACTAGGATGACACGTGCCTGGAATAAGGCCTTAAAGGACAACTGAAGTGAGAGTGATATGGAGGCTGCCATATTTTTTTTTTTTTCACTATTTAAGCGTTTATTGAGAAAAAGAAATTGTAACATACAAGTTATCCGCATCATGAGCTTACGCAGAAGCCATATTTAAGCCATATGAAAACAAGTAGAAGTAATAAGAAAATGCTTCAGAGTATAAAATTTCAACATGTGCATGAAATGCATTCAAAAAGCATATACCCTATTTAACATATAGGTGTCAGTAAGAAGGTATTGTATCCATTTATCATGGGCCACAAAGCAAATTAAAATTAGAACAGACACTTAGTCAATCAGTTTACCCATGAAACGGTGACCGGCTCCCCTGCGCCAGATAAGGTGAAAGACTATAGATGGAAGAAGAAGTAGTTATGAGCGATTTAGAAGGAAAAAGAGATAGCCATGAGAGGTATTACTTAACTTCCCAGTAGATTTTTGTACTCGACTGAGTATTGGAAGTCCACCCAGACTGACCAAGTAATAAAATATTTTTCTGAACGGTCTTGAGACAAGAGAATTAGTTCTTCCATTTTTGCTATTGTATCCATCCTCCTAACCCAATTAGTGACAGAGGGGGGTGTGGTTGCCTTCGAAGCTGCCATATTTATTTCCTTTTCAGCAATACCAGTTGCCTGGCTGTCCTGCTGACCCTCTGCCTCTTGTACATTTAGCTATAGAGCATGAACAAGCAAGCAGCAGATCGGATGTTTCGGACATCATTGTCAGATCTGACAAGATAAGCTGCAGGCTTGTTTCTGGTGTTATTCAGACACTACTGCAGCCAAATGGACCAGCAGGGCTGCTAGGTAACTGGTATTGTTTAAAAGGAACATGTCAGTCTCCATAAGTTGTCTCATTTAAGTTGTCCTTTAAAGAGACACTTATAACGACACATAGTAGAATATGTCTTTCAGGATACCCAAATTTATTATTATTATTATTATTATTATTATTATGTTAACTGCTTTCAGCATAAGAAAGGCTTCCTATATGTATAACCTGCTTTATATTGTATGTAGCTCCACCCTCCCAATGATGTTTAGCCTAGGCTATTTATTTCTGCAGCCTCCTTCCCCAGAATACTCTGGGAGAACAGATGTTGTTTCCGCTCGTTTCGGAACACAACAAACAAATATTTTGCAGTGTTTATCGGCAGTAAGGATGTCCCCATGTGGTACATTACAGAATGTAAATCAGGGAGAGGAAAGATTTTACTATGGGCAAACACTGACTAAATAATTTATGAAGTAATATGCTAAAATATAAGCAAATGTACTCATCAGGTTACATTCAATAATAATCTCCCCCTAGAAATTGATGCTATTAGTGGATAAGGTCCTGTCTGGGTTCACTGCCTGAAGTACTGGATTCCAGACATCATGTAGGACCCCATAGCATCCTGGTCTTACTTACAATGCAGTCTATACATTACAGTCCTCACCTTGTATCACTTATATAGCTGTGTGTTGAGTTACAGACTGATGACAGACTTATATCTTTCATGTAACGTTACTCCTGAAGTGTTGTGTATTGATAGTGTGTATGCTGGGCGGTGGAGATGACCTCTCCATTGTGTGGGCCAGAATTCCAGCAGTCTGATGTATTGTGTGGCGTCACCTCTCCCGGGGACAACAGCTGCAGAGCAGCACAGAGCCTGTGTGAGAGGAGCCAGGGATCTTCATTCAGGCAGGAGCTAGAAGTTTGATCAATTTCAGCTGGAAATCTATTCAAATGACTACTGGGCAGCCATGTTGGGGCATCGATCTCGGTGATCAAATCTGCCAGGCTAATCGATTAGTGTATGGTCACCTCCGCAGTGTGATCCTAGGCTCAGAAGAAACTCACACGATGAAGCTCAGAAATGGTGAGTCTTCAGTCAGAGAGACCTGATCTAGCTGAGATAGAAAGCCACATTTATAAGGGCCCATTCACACTGGAGCGATTTGCGAGCTTTTTTTCAATGATTCCCGAATCACCGGCGATTGCTATTGCTTTGAAAAGCGCTAGTGTAATTTAAAGTATATGGCAGTAATCTCACTGCAGCAATCGTTGGTGATTTGTGGATAACGCAAACGCTGTGCATTCTGCGCCGTTTTCGCGATTTTTAGATTGATCGCGATTGAAATGTCAAAAAAAAATTCGCTAAAAAATTGTTAAATTGTCCAGTGACAATATGCTAAAAATCATGAAAAAATCCCCATTGAAGAACGCCAGGGATTTTGCTAGCGTATTGCGATCCCCAGTGTCAACAGGACCTGAAGCAAAAGCCAGCATGTTTATCAAGATGGCTGCCCCCACGTGCATGTTATTACAGATTAAGACCTTGGAGCGATTGTGCTTGCGCTTTGTGTAGCGTTTTTCGCTGTATTTTCCAGCATGATTTCAGGTGATTTAAAAACACTAAAGGGAAAGGACACTTGAGCTGAGAGAGTTATGGAGGCTGACATGTCTATTTCCTTTCAAATAATGCACATTACCTGGCTCTCCCTCTAATACTTTTAAGTCATACACCCTGAACAAGCATGCAGATCTGAGGTCTATAGCAAATCTGACAAGATTAGCTGCATGCTTGTTTCAGGTGTGTGATTTCGACCCTACTGACCAGAAGGATGAGCAGGACTGCCAGGCAACTGGTATTGTTTAAAAGGAAATAAATATGGCAGCTTCCATAGCTCACACCTTGGGTTCCTTTTAATGTAATTTACAGCACTTTGTACAGCGATTGTGAATAGTGGATTTGCAAAGTGATTTTGTTGGAAACCTATACTTTAAATTGGAGCGCAAATGCTCCAAAAATCCTGCAGGGCCTGCAGTTGCAATTTGGGGTAATCACTACTGCAAGTTCACTTGCATCCACTTTCATAAGCCTAGCGCTTCTTGGAACCACCAGCCGCCAAAGCATGGATGAGAGTAGGCCTGAACGATTTTAGGAAAAAATTGAATTGAGCGATTTCTGTCCGAAATTGCGATTTCGATTCGATTCACGATATCCTTCAAATCAAGCTTAGTTTCCTTCTCTGTGCCTGTTTATTCCCCCTCTGTCTCTCCTTGTGCCCCCTTTGCCTCTTCATGCCTCCTCTGGGTCTCTCTTGCCCCCTTTGTGTCTCTGTGCCCACTCTGTGTCTCTCTGTGCCTCCTCTGTCCCCCAAGCTGCATCAGTTCTGGACATAGTTTCCAGCACGAGTCCAGCGATGCCAGTCTATCCACTTCGCCTCTGTTTTGCCAAGCACAAGAGCCGGCAGAGGGCGACAGAAGACGCAAGGTATGTCTAACGCTGCGGGCCGCACGCACTGGGACTTTGGGAAAGTTTGAAGGCGCTTCTTCAAACTTCCCCATGTGGAAATGATGTGATCGCGATATTCGCTGCTTTGACGATTCTGAAATTGTGACCTTGGTGACCACGATTTCGATTTAAATTCGATTTATCTTTCAGGCCTAGATGAGAGTGCTCCTGTGGGGCGTGCGACAGGAATTGGCGCGGGAGACTTGGGTGCAGGATACAGCCTGTATATGGCTGAACCTGCTGCTGCACAAGATCCTGGCTGCGCTAAATACTATTCCCCCTCCAGGCCGCCATGGATGGTGGGTAATGAAATAATTTGGCTTCTAGCAATTGCTGGAAACCAAATTATTGTGTTTTAAAAGTAACTTCAGCTCTGTCTTCTGACTGCGCCAAAGTTACTCCCTGTGTGCCCAACTCTCCTGTGCTGGATTCACGGTTTTCGCCGGTGAGTTCCAGCCCTAAGCCTTCCATACACCATTAGGTGCTTTTAGTAGGTTAGGTGTCACAACTGTATCCATGAAATATTGACTGTCTAAAATCTGTTAGGAACTAGGATTTGATTTACGGTAGATTTATCAACCATTGCTCAGAAACACCTGATTATTTTTATTTTTTGCCGGTTGGTCACTGCGGGAATGCAGTGAGGGGTGCAGGAGGGATCAGTGGACAATCAGAATCCGCATGACTTTATACTGCATCAAGTGGTATAAAGCTAGCAGTGGCGAATGTTAGATCATTTTCTGCTGAACTGAACATTGAGTTCTATAACACTCATTTTCTTGGGAGTAAAATAACGATTTGGTTAGCGGCAGGGCTGTCTGTACAAAAATCAGCAGACTCCAGGTACCCATAATTGTTCAGACTCCTCGACTCCGACTCCTTATGGTGGCCATACACGGTACAATAAAAACGTTTTATTTTCCCGTTTATTCAATCCAGGGCTGTGGAGTCGGTCCAAAAATCCACCGACTCCGACTCCTCAGTTTAGGATTCCACTGACTCCGACTCCTCTAATTTGCATATTACAATTGTGTTGATTAAAAGTATGTAACATGAAATTCGTCTCTTAACTGCCAACGCTTAGGAATTTTACAAGACAACTGAAGTGAGAAGGATATGTAGACTACTATATTTATTCCCTTTAGACTAAAACTAGTCCTTGGTAAGAGTACTTGTAAAAGGTACAACCGGAACAAAGAACATCTATCAAGTGTGGGTGCATGTAAGAATGATGTGCAGGTACTCTGCAGGGGAATGAGGAGATTGTAAACAGACAACACCTCTGTGTTCAATGTGCACAGCATTCTCAGTGGATTCCCTGCAGCTCTGTGGGGAGTGCATATGTAGAGTATAGTACTACTGTGTAACAAAGTAAACCTGAGACAGATGAAATTAACGTTTTATACATACCTGGGGCTTCCTCCAGCCGCCTTCAGGATAATCAGTCCCTCGTTGTCCTCCTCCACCACCTGGATCTTCTGCTATGAGTCCAGGTACTTGAGTCAGTCAAGCGTAGTGCGCATGAACACACTCCGCCGTGAGCGTACTACACCTGTGCAGCACTATTGCGCAGGTGCAGAATGTTCCTGGCTGTGGAAGCGGCATGCGGCCGGACAGCGCTGACTGGCTGAATTACCAGGACTCATAGCAGAAGATCCGGGTGGTGGAGGACAGTGAGGGACTGATTAGCCTGAAGGGGGCTGGAGGAAGCCCCAGGTATGTATAAAACTTTACTTTTCATCCGTCTCAGTTACCCTTTAATTTGTAGTCGCCAAACCAAATTTTAATAACATATCAAATTATTTTATTTCATCAGCAAAGGGAGTGCATACATTTGCATAAATCAGCATCAATGCAGAATTATTTCCATCTCGTTGACCATCTCTATTAGTCACATAGCTACACATCAGGCTTTATTCTTACAGCATAGATGTTGTTTAGTATATATAAGAGATTCCTGTGTACACATCATATATACAGTCACAATCAGATATGTATATCTGACCTTAAAAATAAGGGGACTGCTTTATTGAAGCAGCACAAGTAACTAATTTTGATTGGTTTATTTCATTTTTGTGGACTAAGCACAGCTATTACTGTATATATACTGTATATATACTGTATATATACATTATTTTTAATGACTATTATCTGAGAAATAGAACATTTTATCATATTTTCTATTTTAATTACAGTTACAAATTCATTAGGAGTCGGAGTCGGTGCATTTTTTTCCGACTCCGACTCCAGGCACCCAAAATTGCCCGACTCCACGACTCCGACTCCACAGCCCTGATTCAATCTAAATGATCGAATTGAATGAAAGTTGAAAATATTTTTTTTTTTCGATCAAGAAATTTGAACGATTATCCCGTTTTTTTCGGGAAAAATGATCGGACATGCTGGAAAAATCTTTATATTCGATCTAACGGAATAATCGAACTAAATTATCTAATTGAAAAATTGTACCATGTATGGCCACCATTAGTCTAATACTTACCACGGCTGTGGAGTTGCTGACTCCTCGACTTTGACTCCACAGCCCTGGTCAGTAGGAAAACCACCTGGAAGGTAGACACAGAATAAAGGCACTGGTATGACTGAGCACTGAGGAGCACATCTTGCTGTTCCCTTGCACTCAAGGTATTGATCTACAGTTACTGTAGGCCATGATGGAATTTTTTTCTGGAGGTTATTGTCCTGATTACAGTCCTGCTTTGACGTAGCTGAGTTTCAATTAGCTGTGAGGAATCAGTGATATCGCCATTAGTTGTAAAGCGAGCAGCAGATAGCATAAACCGCTCATAAATAGTTCTGGGCTGCAGGAATTTCCCATCGTCTCTGGTGCTGAACACAGAATGGTTCAGGTCATCAGATCATGATTGGTGGCTAATTACCTGGAAACAAACCTAGGCCCCCAGCAGTTCATCAATCTTGCTTCTCATTGGGCACAGCTTAATAGCATCCTGAAGTCTGAGGCATACGGAGGCGACAATCTTCATTCTGTTAACTTCTTTTTTTTTTTTTTTTTTTTTAATAAAAAAGGAAGTTGCCTAAATGTTCACAGTAGACCAGGATTGTCGAATTCAAATACAAAGTGGGCTGGAATTGAACACTGGGACCAACCTCAGTGTCTAGTAGCCATTTCCCTGCTTTATGCTGGGAGTACACAGGTCGTTTCTGGCGCTCGATTCTGCGCCCGATCCTTTTGTCGCTCTATTCCCACTCGATTCTCTTATCTTCCGCTCGTTTTTCTTATCTGTTTTTTAATTCACTTCAATGACAAATTGAGCGGCAAAACGATCGAACGGTGATCGGACATGTCGGAAATTATCTATAACCATCTAATCAGCTCAAAAACGACCCGTTTATTCCCAGCATTATAAAGTTCCCTGGTCTCTAATGGCCCCTTCCCCTATACAGTTCCCTGGTGTCTAGTGTCCCTCCTCTATACAGTTCCCTCGTGTCTAGTGTCCCTCCTCTATACAGTTACCTGGTGTCTAATGGCCCCTTCCCCCATACAGATCCCTGGTGTCTAGTGTCCCTCCTCTATACAGTTCCCTGGTGTCTAATGGCCCCTTCCCCTATACAGTTCCCTGGTGTCTAATGGCCCCTTCCCCTATACAGTTCCCTGGTGTCTAATGGTCTCTTCCCCTATACAGATCCCTGGTGTCTAGTGTCCCTCCTCTATACAGTTCCCTGGTGTCTAGTGCTCCCCTCCATCCCCTATACAGTTGCTTGGTATCTAGTGCTCTCCTCCCTGCCCTATACAGTTCCCTAGTAACTATTGAACCCCCCCACACACACCCTCTACTGTACAGTTCCCTGGTGTCTTTTGATTTTCCCCCTCCCTCCCTCCATATGGCATCCCTTGTAGTGTAGAGCATCACTTTCAATATAGCTTCCCTGTGAACGTAGCCTTAAGGGTGCTTCATAAAAGTAAGGGGAAATCTCTGCTGTGTGGACAAAGATGCAATAAGAACTCAGATGATGCTCCCCATGCTAGCTTAGTTTGTCATGAAAGCCTAGCTTCTGTGGATTGGATTAAGTGGCTGCTGTGTGTGACTGCACAGACATTGGTACAAGGTAGAGAGGCTGGTTACAGAGAACTTGCATGTCTTGGTACAGCTGTTATGTATTTGCAGGCTGCGCTGTGTGGGTGTACTTCACCGCTGCACAGTATGGATTTTATTCCAGCTCTGGGGCTTGTTGATCATGACATGGAGATCAGGTGCTTACCGAGGGAAGATTTTGGACTGTTTATCCTGAGAACAGTCACACCCAGGGGCTTGTTTGTATCAAAGCAGCGCCAACATCCGTTTCCGAGGGAGCATCTGATAATGGAAATTCTGCAAGTCTTCCTTGTCTGTAAAATGTTTGTAGTAGTTACAGAGGCGCCAGCAGAATAAAAATTAGTAGTCTATTAAAACCAAATAAAAAATTGGGGGACTGGGGTGGATCAGTCTCCATAAATATGACACAACCACCATATATGGTATCCAGAAAAATATATATTTAATCAGTACTCCACATAAAATTTTACAACGCGTTTCGCGGGTCCCAAGCCTGCTTCCTCAGACAAATACAAGAGCAGGAGTAACTCCGAGGTTGTGCAGATAGGTGCAGCGCCTCTGCCTGTCTGTAAAATGAGCTGTAGTTCACAAAATCTTACCACTTTCTGAGTGTAAATCAGGGTGAGGAAAGATTTTACGATAGTCAAACACTGACTAAATTATTGATAAACTAGGCCTAATGCTGCATCCACACCATGCAATTTTTTGTTCGATTTACATGCCCGATCGATTATTTCCAGCACGTTCAATCTGAGGATCAAGCGATTTTATGACGGATTTCCATTTGTTTCTATGGAAATCGGTCATAAAATCGATCGATCCTCAGATCGGACATGCTGGAAATAATCGATTGTGCATGTAAATCGGCCGAAAAATTGTATGGTGTAGATCCAGCATTAGGACCGTTTAAAAAACGGCGCTAGGCTGTTTCCCCCACCCCCGCACTGCTCTCTCTCTCTCCCATTGGCCAGCGCACACGCATGTCCCCTTCTGGCCCCGTCCTCCCCTGCTGAGCATCAATTCCCCAGCTCTCGGCAGTGTCTCTGCGTCCCTCCCTGCACATGCGCACAACAAAAAGCGCACACACAGGGACATGGGACGCAGAGACACTTGCCTATTATTAGGTAGGATTAATATTGTAAAGAAAAAAAGCAATTTTATTTATTACATTATTTTCACTACAATTCCTCTCTATGTATGCATTGCCCCTTTTTAAGAGGCTGAAAACCAAATGTCCTCACCATAACCTGGGCCCAGTTTGGTGGACACCATTAACCCACCACTGTGTTTTAGCTATATGCCCAGAGAAAACCCATGTAATGACAGGGAGAGGATACAAACTCCATGCCATAGTGAATTGAACCTAGAACCCCACAACAGCAGTGCAAGAATATAATAGGAGATGGTCAATGAACTGCTACTAATCCTAATTTGAACACCAAGTTCATGCAAATTGTACACAGTTTGGAATAAAACTGTTCAAAGTCATCTGAAAGTTCATTACAGTGGCCCAGTTGTCGGCTGTGTACAGTTTTTTTCATTACACTTACACGCAAGTTGGAAATTTTAGCATCTCACTCGCCATGCCTAGTTTTGTGTTTGGCTAGTGCAGTAATGCATTTCGGAGCCCCCATATTTGGTGTGGCCGTATACAGGTGCACATTACTGTTTGCCCTAATCTAGTTTCCAGAATCCTCTCTGGTTAATGAGTAATGATGGTATGATGTAGCGTAATTCTGTAATCTGCTGTTGGGGAGGTGAAAGATCGCACACAGTGCTGAACAGAAAACGCACAGACTGTACTTTCACTTATCCTGGATGTAAGTGTGTCTATGCGATGATTACCTTCTACTGTGCACTCATTAGTAAGCTCAGTCTGGGAATATCTGAGCAAATATGAATGTTTGCTTTTTCATGACTCGCACTGGAAACTTAAAACTTTTCCTGTATTGTGTTTAGCAGGTTAAAAAGGTGGTAAGGGTTCAAATCTCCTATTGCTGGAGACAGTGTTACCACAAAGCTTAAACGTTATCTTCAGCAGCTAATCTAAATATATCATCTGATTGGTGATGTGATCCCCAAATGTTACCTTTCTTGTATGAACCAGGGTTTCTGCTGCAGGGCTGTTAATCTCTCTGCATAGATGGCGGCATGCACATGGTGCTGTTTGCATGTAGTATTCACAGGAATAGATGGGCACACATGGCGGTGTATCTAGGCAAAAGCCACACCGTGAAGCTGAGGAATTTGGCAGAGAGTCACTTTAAACAAACAGGAAGAGTTAGGCTGCATTTTGGGGTGATCTGTGGCTGCTTCCAGGTACCTCTTGTGGCCATTAACAGATTATCTTGCTGGTCACCAACAAAGATTGTGAAGACCAGCAGCAGACTGAGTCATCCCTATGCTCTATCCTACTGTAAAGCTAACTTCATGTTGTGGACTGTCACTGAAAACAATATTTTGTGATCATTTTGGTAGGTATTCAGGTACTTTCACTACCTGAATGATGTTGAATGTGGGGTCTTTCCCTAGCCAGATGTGGGGTCTGGGGTCTTTCCCTAGCCGGATGTGGGATCTGGGGGCTTGCCCTAGCCGGATGTGGGTTCTGGGGGCTTGCCCTAGCCGGATGTGGGTTCTGGGGGCTTGCCCTAGCCGGATGTGGGTTCTGGGGGCTTGCCCTAGCCGGATGTGGGTTCTGGGGGCTAGCCCTAGCCGGAAGCGGGGTCTGGGGGCTAGCCCTAGCCGGACGCGGGGTCTGGGGGCTAGCCCTAGCCGGACGCGGGGTCTGGGGGCTAGCCCTAGCCGGACGCGGGGTCTGGGGGCTAGCCCTAGCCGGACGCGGGGTCTGGGGGCTAGCCCTAGCCGGACGCGGGGTCTGGGGGCTCGTGCTAGCCACATGCGTAATCTTGGGCTTGCCCTGGCCGCATGTGGGGCATACATATGAATTGGCCGCTGGGAGACTTGGGCGCAGGATACAGCCAGTATATGGATTATCCTGCTGCTGCACAAGTTCCCGGCAGCGTTAAATACTATTCCCCCTCTAGGTCCACGTGGATAGTGGGGAATAATGTAATTCGTCTTCCAGCTATTGCTGGCACCGAATTACAGTGTTTTAAGAGCAACTTCAGCTCCGTCTTGTGACTGCGTCGAAGTTACTGACTGTGGGCCACTATAGCCGTAATTCCTATTATGGCCTATGGTGATGCCGGCTGCGCCCAAATCTGCTGCGCTGTAATTACAGCGCTCGGCATGTGGGATCTCTGGCTGGCCCTAGCTGGATATGGGACCCAGAGGCTTGCCCTAGATGGATGTGACATCTTGGTGCTGGCCCTACTCAAGGGGCATGAGTAGTTCTGAAGAGCTATTCAGTGGAATAGCTTTACTAGAAGACTGCAATGAAATGACGGGTCAGGAGGAACAGGAAGGCTCTCTGCTATCCAGAGCCTTCCCCTCTACTCGGGTAAGTATCAAACTTGAAGTGAATTTTCTCACCTGTATGGACAGGTGTTCAGCTACAGCTACACTTTGTTTGAAAAGTTCAAGGGACAGGGAATAAGGGTCAGTGATAGAAAACATCAGAGCTCAGGACACAGATGCAATAAAGACCTGAAAGAGGTTCTAACCTCTGACCTTCAAAAACGAAAAAAAAATTGATCTTGGAGTTGGTTTTTTTTTAGTGCTTCAGCCTTCAGTCGTTTTCACTTTATGCATCCGAGCAATGTTCACCTCCCATTCATTAGCCTATAACTTTATCACTACTTATCACAATGAACTGATCTATATCTTGTTTTTTCCGCCACCAATTAGGCTTTCTTTGGGTGGTACATTTTGCTAAGAGCCAATTTACTGTAAATGCATTTTAACAGGAAGAATAAGAAAAAAAACGGAAAAAATTCATTATTTCTCAGTTTTCAGCCATTATAGTTTTAAAATAATACATGCCTCCATAATTAAAACGCATGTATTGTATTTGCCCATATGTCCCGGTTATTACACCGTTAAAATTATGTCCCTATCACAATGTATGGCGACAATATTTTATTTGGAAATAAAGGTGCATTTTTTCCGTTTTGCATCTATCACTATTTACAAGTTTAGAATAAAAAAATATATAGAAATATTTCATCTTTACATTGATATTTAAAAAGTTTAGACCCTTGGGTAAATATTTACATGTTTTTTTTTATTATTGCAATGTTTTTTTTTTTGTTTTTTTATATTAAACATTTTATTTGGGTATTTTTTGGGAGGGTGGGATGTAAACAGTACTTTTATAATGTAATTGTGTGTTGAGTTTTATTTTTTTTACTTTTAGTTGTAGTTTTACTTTTTGGCCACAAGATGGCGGCCATGAGTTTGTAACATACGCAACAGCCAGAAAAAGCATAGCTTCTGAGA
Source organism: Hyperolius riggenbachi (assembly GCF_040937935.1). Classification (NCBI taxonomy): domain Eukaryota; kingdom Metazoa; phylum Chordata; class Amphibia; order Anura; family Hyperoliidae; genus Hyperolius; species Hyperolius riggenbachi. The sequence goes on along the minus strand of NC_090654.1, from coordinate 71,847,798 downwards.
GAAGCTGACGCTTTTTCTGCGGGGGAGAGGAATCAGTGATCGGGCACCATAGCCCGATTCACTGATTCGTGGGCTAACGATCCGCGGCCGGGAGCGCGCGTGCACGCAGAGCGCACATGGCCTCCTGGGCGTAGCTAGTACATTCAGGAGGCCAAAGTAGTTAATAAATACTTAGAGGAACTTCAGCCTAAGCAAACATTTTGTCATTAAGTTACATTAGTTATGATAATTAAAATAGATAAGTAATATACTCTTACCCACCCTGTTTTAAAGAACAGGAAAATGTTTGTGATTTCAAGGGGGCAGCCATCTTTTTGGTTGAAAGGAGGTGACCGTGAGCATAAGACACAGTTCCAACTGTCCTGTGTCCTGATCACCCTTCCCAGCTGCACCCGCTAGGCAACGAGAACAACATCAGAAGTCCCATCATGCTTTGCACAGCATCAGGGGAAAAATGCCTGGGCAGATTTCTTTGAAGGGACAGAGCTTAGCTTCTGTGCAGCTAAAAATGAGGCTTGGGTAAAAAAAACAGTTCTGATGCTGTGAAACTGATAAAGAAACACCAAGCCTTTTCAGTGCTGCTGAGTAGATTTTTAGTCCGGAGGTTCACTTTAACTAAACCAAATATGGGGGGAAGGAACTTTTTTTTTTTTTTTTTTATAATGACTGGTTTTAGTATTAAAGTGGGTAGGTGTAATCAGCTAGTCAGTTTTAGGAATCACAAATTCCTCATTTTACTGCAACTGACTCTTACCAATTATGCCAGACAAACGTGTTTGTATAGTGATAATGAATAGAGACCACGCCTTCCGAGGTGACCTCATCCCTCATACTGAATCACCGGAGGCAAAGCATGCATTGGGAATGAGTGTAGTGAAAATGATATGTATGTGTGCTGTGTAATTGCCATTTCCTGTAGTACTTTTTACCATCTAAACAAAGGCCAGTGCTGGCCCAGTGCCGTAGCCGGGCGTCACTCACAGCTAACTTTACAAGGAGCTTGTAATAACAAGGCAATGTGTGCAGCTAACGTGACACTGAACTCCTGCTAAACTCTATCAGTCAATCTCCCAATGGCTGTCCTGCTCACCAACACCATATTTACAGGAACACATCATGGCCACTTCATGGATTAAAGTGTGATCATGGGACATTACAGCTTCCAGCTTGGCTTGGATGAAATTCAGTAGCCTACTAGTTTCCCCTACCACCCCCTGCAGTTGTAGTTGACAGAACTCTGTACCCACAAACTGTCTAGAAAGTGTGCTGGTTAAGGGCACTGCCTTTGACATGGGAGATCAGGGTTTGAATCTGTCTAGGGTCCATACCTATTCAGTGAGGAGTCCTTAGGCAAGACTAATTCCTAACACTGCCAGGTGGCCTCTTGAGCGCGTCCTTCGTGGCTGCAGCTCTTAAGCGCTTTGAGTCCAACAGGAGAAAAGCGATATACAAATGTCCGGATTATTAAACAATCTTGCGCTGACCTGATCTGACCCCGGTTTTTGTGTTCTCTGATATCACCTCTGAGTGTGTTTACGTAATAACCTTATTATGAATGGGTGAAAAACTTAGCAATAATTGAAACTGTAGTATTGGAAAGGGCAGAAGACCCTTTTAACCATAAGCTTTGTTGATGTCATGAGTTGTGTTTTTATATTTTGACTTTTTTTTTCTTTGCCGAGTTTGTTTTTATTAAATAAAAGGGCACAGGAAAATTAAGGGGAGTGGAGGGATTAGAAACTAAACATGCAAGATTGCTGCATGGAGACTGGGCTGTTTGGATGTTTCCTTGCTTTCTAAAGGTCCAGTAGAAGGGAGGGTTAAGCAATGGTCACTTACTAACCTCATAGGCATTGAAGCATCATACAATCTGGCTGTCAGTATCTGCATTACATATAGTTATTTGGGTTGAAAAAAAGACATAAGTCTGTCAAGTTCAACCAGAAAATGAAACACTACACCAGCCTGTACCCTCACATATCCCTGTTGATCCAGAGGAAGGTTAAAAACCCTTACAAGGCATGGTCCAATTATCCCCAAAAGGGAAAAAATTCCTTTCTGACTCAGATGGCAATCAGATACAATCCCTGTATCAACACCCCAGTTATTACCTGGTTACAACCATAGATGTAGCATCTAAGCCCCCCTTAAACATAGATCTAGAATTTGCCATAACTTCTTCCTGTTCCACATTTTAATCACCATTACTGTAAAGAACCGTCTCCTGAATGGTAAAAACTTGTCCCCTAGTCCTTTGGAAAAGCCTAGAGACAAAAAGCTCATCTATATATTGCCCTCTGATGTATTTACACGTTAGTTAGATTTCCTCTAAAGCCCCCTCTACACCATTCAATTCCAGGCGTGATCGATCAAATTTGATTAGATCTATTAAATCCGACATGTCTGATCAGCATTCGATCGATCGTGTGATCGATTTTGGCTAGTTTTCAAGGTAAATCGATCACACGATCGATCGAATCCCGATCGGACATGTCGGATTTAATCGATCTAATCGAATTTGATCCAATCGAATTTGATCGATCACGCCTGGAATTGAATGGTGTAGAGGGGGCTTAAGGCGTATTTTCTTCAGACTAACTAAGCCCAGTTTATCTAACCTTTCTTGGTAAGTAAAACCTTCTGTTCCTTTAATCAATTTTGTTACTCGTCTCCGCACCTGCTCTAAAACTGTAATATCCTTCCCAATAGGAAGTGCGTACCCAGAACTGTATTCTATATTTTAGATGCGACCTTACTAGAGTTAAACAGGGCCTATATAATGCTAGCATGCCGAGTTTCTATTTGCCGTTTAATGCATCCAATTATTTGCTTTAGTTCTAGAGTCTCCGGATCCCTCAAAAAGGGACAAACCAGGAACCACTAAGTAGTGTTACACAAGTACTTTAAGGATTGCTACAATGTTTGAGTTAAATTTAGGCAGGCACTCAGCACACTTGTAGAATGATGGGAGAGGAGTGTAAATAAATGTAAAAAAAATATTAGGCCTCTCCAGACTGATCAGGCAAATTCAATCTAACTGAAACCCAATTTCTAACATGTGGTAAAATCTCCTTTCCTCCGTACACAGTTTGTGAATAAAAAGCCCAAGCTTTTATATTACCCTTGGATACATTTTTACATGCTTAGATCACCTGTAAGCTATATGGCTGGATCATTGCCCTTCGACCACCAATAAGATTCAGTCGGTTCTTTCCTAGCTATGACTTTCTGTACCAGATTGGAATTGGATTAGTTTGTGCATCAAGCACTACGATACACAAGACACCCATACAGCTGCCCCTTGCTGTAGATGACGTCTCCTCACGCATAAGGTTTGATAGTGATACCGAGCAATGGCTATTTTGGAAAAGCATTTTCTATTATGCGAGACCGCAATTCTCCAGACACCATTTCCGTGGAGGAGTGAAGTGTTGATTGCTCTCTATATCACTCATTTGTTTGTGTCTCTTGTGGGTATAACAATATGTGACGTCCATTACAGCTGGAAATGAGATATTCCTGCCTCAGGGAGAGGAGGGTGTCAGCATTGGCATTCAGCACTATACAGATCTTTGTTCAGTCCATTCTTCTGGTGGTGAGGTGCTATTATGTACATATTACCAAACCTCTCACAGCTCAAGCTTCCCCCACCCCCTGGAAAAGAACGCGCTTCAGCTCTGGCAATAACTTTTTGTGCTACGTAGT